>NC_087372.1:23239374-23524374 GCF_031761385.1 Necator americanus | reverse complement strand
AACACTTACTTTCTGTCAACCACACAAAAACTTAACTCCTTCGATAAGCCTTGTCGATGCATCAGTTCTGATTAGACTTGATCTTTCAACATACGATGGCAGCCTGCTGGAATTCCCGGAATTTTTCTCTGTCTCTTTGACGCTAAGGCTCTAAAAGCAACGAACCACCATACTACACTCGACATCCCTAAAACTCAATATGACGATAAGGTAACAGCACGACAGATTCAGCCAACTCGAAAACCCATTGTGTGGTTCTAAAAAAAAAGGAAATCTGCAGTCGCTCTACAACAAAATATTCTAACTCTAATTCGACGACTCCGCGCATACGACGATGATTTCAAAGAAACTGCATTTGAAGCCAATCTCCCCAGTGGACTCCCAAGTCAGACAAGGAACAGAACGTACGACAGAACTGGTAACTCCTACAAACTTACTCCTACGGAACAGCTGTATGATTTGACAGAAATAGTCCACAAGGAAGCCACACTACAGGAGATAGACTTCCACAGCAAAGCTGTTACAAGTCTCGAAGAAGATGGCTACGCCAGTTTCCAAAGATGTCATAGAAGGAATCTATAAGAAGAAACTAGGTACTCCCGCAACACCTCATGGCCGGCAGTACCAGTGTCTGATACATATAGAAGTCAAAAATCTGCGATCTGAGAATTCTGTGAGTCAAATCAACGTTCTACCTTCAACAGTGCTGAGTTTCCTTAGCTACAACTTCGTCTGCAGATTACTAGAGATAAAGAAAATCCCGCATCAATTGCCTATTAAGCAAACACCATACAAAAGACTACCAATAGGAATGGCAGTGCCTGAAATGCTCAAAGCATCATCACGTCACCATGTTTTCAAAAATCAGGGAAACAACAAGATTCGAAAAAGAAGCCGTAACCGTCAAGCTCGAACGCAAAAGTTCGAGAATCAAGAGCTTAACAGGTTCACTTTGCATCCCACTCCATGTCCATGACTACTGAAAACAATTGCAAAAACAAAACCAAAAAAGATATTCCACATTCTTCTACCATCACAATGACGAAATCTTCTCCTACAGCTGTTCTAATGAGCACTGAAGTGGATATCTTCAATCTCAATGCTCCTACACAGCCGTGAAAATTGTCGCTTTTCTCGACAGCGGCTCAAGTAAAAGCTACATTGCTAGCGAACCAATTTCAGAATCCACACTGAGGAAATATAAGAAATTTCTATGTTCACATTCGGAGTGCAGAATCCTCAACCGCTTTGTGCAAAGTACCACACTCTCGGAATTCAAAGGCGCTATAGACGTCAGATTCGTTCTCGCAAGGCTTTTCAGTTCCTAACAAACCTAACACGAAAGTTGCCAGCTTCCGATACGTCTAAAAATGAAATTTCTCTAAAGAAATCCAACGAAGCAATATTCTACAAAAACTCTGAGCGACGATACATTATGCAACTACCATTCAAAGGAGGCAAAGAAAAACCCCATCAAATGTTCAACTTGCATAGGTCCAGAACATCAAAAGCTACAACAGAAACCAGAACTTCTCGAAGAATATCATGTACTCATTTAAGATCAGCTCGCAAGAAGAATAATAGAAGTTTATGGGAAAAACCTTCCCTCTGCTGCCATTGTTTAACACACCGTGCAGTCAATTAGAGAAACAACATAAACAGCTAAAACGAAGGGCAATCCAAGTTTAAACGACCTATTGTTTTGAGGACAAGTACTCCTTCGAGATCTCAGTGGATTGCTTCTTCGTATACAAATGAGTCACATAGTAATTTCAAGCGGCATCGAAAGGGCATTTTCGATCATTGGTTTTGGATGAAGGATGCAAGGACTTCACACGTTTCCTATGGCTTGAAAATCCTCATCAACCTCTTGCTTCAGACGACTTTCGTACAGATTCCAAAGAGCACCATTCCTCTTGATATCTTTTCCCTTTCTTCTTGCAAAAATCACACGTTATTCCCAACCATCTTCCACAAGCCGATATGATGAACCTTCGACAAGCTCATCTACCACGGCACATCAAATCGCAATGGCGTTGGTATCCTATTGAACGGGACGATTAAAAACAGCGTCACGGCGGTGGATTGATTTTCAGATCGCCTGATTGCTGTAAAAGTAGATATAAAAGAAGTGGAATTGCGAGCCGTCTCTGCTTATGCGCCACAGGTGGGCTGTAGTGAACAAGAGAAGGCGTGCTTTTGGGAAGATCTGGCGCAGTACGTCTAATCCCTGGAAGGAAGCACTTCTAATCGGAAGAGACTTCAACGGACATGTCGGTTCTCGGAAAGACGGGTTCGAGAGTTGTCACAGAGGATACGGTTATGGAACTCGTAACGACGACGGGTTGCGAATCCTGGAGTACGTTGTTGCAAGTGACCTGATCATTGCTAACACGCAGTATCGGAAAAGAAAATCGCATTTGATCAGCTACACCAGCGGTGGTCGTGAAACACAAATAGTTTTCTGGATGTTACGCCGACGAGATCGCCGACTTCTGCAGGATTCAAAAGTCACCCCTACAGACTATGTCGCTGCCCAACATCATTTGCTCGTCATGGACTTGAAAATCCCCCATCCAAGAAAGAGACATCCAAGGACTGAAATACAGCGCATCAAACAGTGGAATCGGAAGGATCGAAAGAACGTATTTAAGAACGTCCGTGGCTCCATCTACACTTTCCCATCCTCCTTGTAGAGTGGAGGAAATGTAGTCCTCTACTTTCAACGTTATGCGTTTTATCGCTCAGAACACTCTGGATAAGACGACTCTAGGTAAGCCCAATATACAAAAGGCTACGTGGTTTTGGAACAAGGACGTTCAGGCGGCAATTCCTGAGAAGAAGTCCAAGTATAAGCTCTGGTGGAGGACGCGTCAGCCTGAAGATCGGGGTGCTTACCTAGCGGTGAAGAGGGGACTAAGAAGGCAGTCTCCAAGGCGAAGTCGGACCGCTACAAATCTGTGTACGACATGTTTGATACCAGAGAAGGCTAGCCGGCAGTATATCGTCAGATCGCGTCACCTCTCAACGTTGGATATGGAGCACACCAAGATCGCTAAGGGAGCTGATGGAGCTGTTCTGCGTCGCTCTGGTCAGATCCTGGAAAGGTGGCGAGAGTACTATAATCACTTGTGTAACGAAGAGTTTTGTCATCCTCCCATCTCAACTGTTCCCAGCGTCGTGGGTCCTGTTCTACCAATTAATGCCGAAGTCAGTACTGCCTTCGCAAAAACGTCGAAGTCAGTACTGCCTTCGCAAAAACGTCGAAGTCAGTACTGCCTTCGCAAAAATGAGGTCGAACAAGGCAACCGGTCCTGATATCTGCTGATGTCTGGAAGCTGCTAGGAGATCGAGGGTCCGTGTGGCTCGCGACCCTATTTAACAAGATGATTGCAGAAGGACGGACTCCAGACGTTTGGCAAACTTCTGTGACCGTGCCTGTCTGCAAAGGGAAAGGAGACATTGTTGACTGCACTTCGTACAGGCCTATACGACTGTTGTGCCATACAATGATGATTTTTGAGCGTGTCTTGGAAGCTCTTCTGAGGAAAATTGTCAGCGTTTCACTCAACCAGTGCGGCTTTGTGAAGGACTGCAGCACTATAGATGCTATCCATGCTGTCCGTGTCGTCCTGGAGAAACATTGAGAGAAGAACCGCAGTGTGCATCTTGCTTTTCTCGATCTCGAGAAAGCTTTCGACCGTGTCCCAGATGAGCTGTTATGGATGTCCATGAGGTCGCATAAAGTACCAGAACAATATGTGCGGTAGACGAAGCTGCTTTATGCGAAGCCTACCAGCGTTGTACGATGTGCTGCTGGAATAAGCAGGCCATTCCCTGTACAAGAAGGGGTTCATCAGGGTTCATTATTCTCATCCTTACTGTTCACACTGTGCATGGGCACGATAATGAAGGGGATCCAGAAGCAGCATCCGTGAACCCTACTCTTTGCCGACGATCTCATGCTCGCGTCGGAATCTCGAGATGGTCTTCAGAAACAAGTACAGTCTAGGAAGGATCGGCTGCAGTAACACGGATTGCACCTCAATGTATCAAAAACTGAGTACATGTAGTGGGGACAAAAAATAGAGGATGGTTCAATTCGTGTTTATGGCACCGAATTGAACAAGGTGGACTGTTTCTAGTACCTTGGATCCAAAGTGACTTCCACAGGCAACATTGATGAAGAAGGTCGAGCACGTGTTGATGCGGCATGGATGAAATGGAAAATGGCAACAGGCGCACTGTGCGACAAGAAAGTCCCTGTTCGACTGAAATCAAAGATCTACACGACGTTTGTGCGTCCAGTTGCTCTTTACGGATGTGAGTGCTGGCCGACAACAAAAGCCTTGGAAAGAGTGTTGCACTCTATGGAGATGCGGATGTTGAGGTGCAACGCTAAAAGACAAAGTATCCAAGTACACACTGCACGCTCCATCTTCAGTCATCCCGCTAACTGAGAAAATGAAGGAGGCGCGACTGAATAGTTTGGCCACGTCTCGCGGCGAGAAAAATTCTGTTGCCAAAACCGCTCTGAAGCTCGACGTTTCAGACTCGAGGCCGCGCAGGACGCCAAAGATTCGCTGGCTGGACCATGTGAAGTTGGATATAATAGATGCGCGTTTGTGTACGGCTGATGCAATGGATAGAACCAAGTAGAAGACAAGAAGCAGAAAGGCGTACCCTGCAACAACGCGGGACAAATGCTAGGAAGAAGAAGAAGATTCGTACACGGAATTGTAGGGTAAGGGTGATTCCGTCCATTTCTTCCTAATTGCTGTAAAAAACGGCCCGGAAGATACGGCTTCGAGCGTTTCGGCGAGCTATTTTCTACGAGTTCGATTGGAGCGCGCCAGCCTTATGCACACACCGCATCTTCCTTGCCGTTTTTTACGGCAATTAGGAAGAAATGGACGGAACCACCCCCTCTCCATGATCTACTATACCGTATACGAATACTCCACCTGATATCCGCCCCACTTCAGATTCGTGAGGTGATGCCTTTAAATTTGATTGTTAAAGAAGTATGCTGTTGTCCTGGATTGTCCGGCTTTATCATTTGGATTTTGATGAAGATCCGCTACCACCATCGGATCCATAGTGCCCATTTTCCAAACTTGACGATTTTTGTAGGAGCAGTTCCAGTATTACTGGCAGCTTTTTGGGTACACTGCGACATTCACAGCGTTTGTAAGCGTATTGCTTTAGTTGACTCTGACATTATCGATAGTCTGTTCTCTGAGGAGAAAAACCAAGGGAAAGAACTTTTAAACAACCCAAACTATGTAAGCACCAAGTACTCTGCAGAAGTTTTTTTTAGTTGTTTCCTTTTTGAAGATTTCAATTTAATCAAAAATGAAATTGAATTCATTGATTATAACTATTATTCTCTCAATACTCAAAAGAAATTACTATTATTAATACAGTCTATGGACATAATCTCTTTACAACATGCAACTTCATAGGTAGGCTTAAAAACATACATGAGAGGGTACAGTATAAACATCAAGCATTCCAAAATTACATCATAGAACATCCATTGAGCGGGAGGAATGTTGCTGTATTCAAAAATGAGATCAAAAGCTGTGAAGCGAGAGTTTTTGCATAACCTGCAGCAGTATCTTCACAGCTCGGCAGTCTCAAATGATAAACTACAAAGAACACAACCTATTCATGTAACCTATCCAGTAGCTAACACGCTGCCTCCAGTAGCTAACAAGCCGCCTCTCATACAATTATATATTCTATGTTGCTAAACGAGCCGTGTGTAGCTATCGAGCTGGTGGTTGCTGATGTTGAGGGTGTCGGAGGAGGTTAGGATCAGTCGAATACGTCTTACACTGCGGACACATCCACGTAACTGACGCACAATTGGAATGTGCTTTGCACCTTCAAGAACTTGGCAAATAGAAATTGAACTTGTGAAAATTACTTGAATGGAACCTTGCACAATGATGAGGTTGTAGGCCGGGGTTATCGAGAAGGACGGCAAGGCGATCCAACATCGCAGCCCGCGCCCGTGTTGAAAGGCAATCGTCTGTAATTGATTACTATTGGTACTCAGATTTGGAAGTGTATTAGCGATTCGATAAATTTGAATCAAATCATTGTCAAAAAAAAAAAACCAAGCTTCGCATTCATTGCACCATCCAATTCCATCTCTTTCCTCCTTGGAATGTGCAATCCTTTTCTTTTTTTAATTAAGAAAAAAGGAAAGGTAGTATATATAAGCGCATACGACGACAGAAAGGCAGCTGGAGGGGTAAAAAGAAAGCGCTATCTCAACAAATGAGGAACTGTTGGAAAACTGGAAATTAATCAAAGAATATGGGATTTAGAAGCGTTGTGTACCATCCTGCTATATAACAACGCGCATAGTCTGTGTGTATGTTTGTTTGTGAGTTTGTCACGAAAATGCCCTATAAAGGTGAATAACGCTGGATCAATTGGAGCCAAACCACCCTACCACTGAATCACTCTTAAGAAAAAAAGGAACATATAGAAGTATGTGATAGGGAGAGTTATTACAGTGTATTTATGTTTTCTTTGAATGATGATATTGTTTTGGAGATAGTTATTACAGTGATATATTAGGGAGAGCACATAAACCCTTCTGAGTATGGTAACCCCTAATTTTACAAGGTAATAAAAGCGATTACTCCATTGATTATACAATATGTTGAGAGCAGTAGAAGTGACTAGTCAATTAGATGCTTCAGCACAGGACAGCAGAAAGAGATTATGAATCTCACAACGTCAGGTAGGTATGTCAGTGGCATGGTGGGACGGATACCAAACCGTCGGATTATGCACCCACACAAGAAGGTGGTAGGGTGGATCCGCAGGAGACGATTTGGCACGTGAACGTCAGAAAGCAGAAAGATGGAGTTGGACGAGTCCAACTGTCCCAGTTAGGCACGTTGGTGAGAAGGTGGTGAAACGGGCCCCACGTGTCAGGTAGAGCACCGCAGGCACTAAAAAGTAAGGTAATGGACTAGAGTGGACGTCACCAGGTGGACGTTCTTCCTGGCATATCTATATCATACGTGATAAACCGGGTGTACCGGCGCCGTTAAGAGGTTCCGCTGTGACTCAGCGATCGATCGATGGTCAAAATTGACCTATCACAAACCAAGCCTTTAACTCTGTGAGATCGATAATTGTACCACTTCTTTGAGTGGAAAAACGATTTTAAAAAAACTTGACAAATCGGCTGTCCCCGCCAGTGAAAGTATATGATGCACATACGTTCATAGACCTCTAACGATTCTGAATTGAAGTCGAACGCGTAGGCGCATCCACATACAGGCTCATCAACGCCATGAACACTGTATGCGTAAACGTAAAGATGTTCACAAACGTCCGCTCACATGTGCTCTGCTGAGTCATTTGAATTAAATGTTCAGGACGATGAACCATGAGGAGACACTGTGGGACCATCTCGTGTAAGTAGCAGCGATCAAGCAGCGACAGGCGAACAAAAACTGATAGCTGAAAAGGGTGTTTGAAGATGATGGGTTGAGTGGGATACATTTGAAAAGTACTTGTGTGTGTTGTGCGAGAAGCATCATTGCGCATTTCTTCAATAATGCTGGTGATTCCATTTTACACGCAGACATCAATACAGGACCGATATTTTGCTCTAGAAATAGAATTTAGCACAAATCTGAACAATGTCATGTGATAACAGTACCGTTAAGGCGAAGTTGAGGTGGGTGGACGGCCATGAGGAACGCTTTCAACTCTTCATGAGAACATGGACAAAAAATTTCCTCTACGCCCGATGACGAACAGTAGATACGTTCCTAAAACGTGGAATACAGTTAAAAAGCATTAGTTTTAAAAAGTTCCTGAAAGTGCCCAAAAGCTAGGCTTTACAAATGTAAGAAATTATATTAGAAATCTATAGATTTCGTTAAGCTTCACGATGAGGAAGAAGTCGAGAAGGAAAGAACCGAACCTGAAGGTCAGTCATCGGCTGACATGATCTGCATCACGTCCGCTCTAATGAACCCTATGATGACTTCCTTGCCCCTTTTTCAATCTTGCCTCGATTACTTATGTAGTAGATCCAAACTTTGCTTAATTCTGTGTGCACAGCCAGTTCTCGTTCACAGGCCTTCGCTCCGTTTATCTAATACACCAGTACACCACGCATTTCATTCGATCTTGTTGTTCGATTATTTATTCCACGGCGGTGTCCCTACGGTTGGCGTAGGCGATGGCGAGCGAATGACGATTTGGTGTCAACCCATGTCCGAAGTGAGCGAAAGCAAATAAACTACCAAAAGTAATATGAGGGATAAACTGAAGAGGAAGATGAAAGCGGAAATATAGTTACTCAATTTAATTATATCTCTAGAAAGCATATACTTTCATTTTGTAGTATGTTAAGAAAATATGAGAACTGTGTCGAAGTTGAATAACTCGTTCGTCCCTCTTCTTCTTTGCAAAGCAGTCGACATTAACGAGCCAGACATATGCTGTCAAATATTGTTCCACGAATTTTTCTACCATCTGATCCTACCGCAGCGACAAAAAGAGGGCGAAACGTCAAGTTTTCTTTCAAAACTGCGAAGTGGGCATGTTCAGTTTGTTTTTCTCTTCGTTCAAAGAAGCCTACAGAGCTCAGATTCAAACCTAAGCACAAGAGTGCAAGAAGAGATAAATAATACAACAGAAAACTACAAAAACCATGTGTATGTAGTCTATCTTCCTGTTTACGCACGAAACATGCAAAAAAGGAATTGCTAACCTGGAAAACATTCGACCAGGCAGCCATGTAGTACGGATTAACGTAGTAAATACGACCAGCTTTAGCTCGAACGGCCGTAAAAAACAGGTCTGTTTGCCTCTGAAACATTTCCATGTCCAATGGCGGCTCGGCGATCTCCTGCAAACGTCACCATCAAACAGTTGCAGATCAATAGTTTTTACAAATAGTACCTCTGGAGCAGGAGCACCATGAAGTCGCTCCAAAAGAAGGACCTTTACTCTATCACTAAGTGCATAATAGCGCGACCCAGTGAGGTCAACTTTGCTGTTCGGCCTCATTTCACGTAGACACAAGATCAGCAATCTATTCAACTTGTATCTGCAATGCGAAAAAACAATTTCTCTCAAGTTTACTTCTCAAAGACAATGCAAATATAACTACTAAAAGTCAGAGTACTGATTAGGATAAGCGTAAAGAAGAGCAAAACCCACTGCCGATCACCTACTCTTCATCTTTACACCATCTACTCACCTATCCGCTATCCAAACTTTTTCTAAGAAAGGCAAGTTGTGGCTGATGAGGAAGCATTCGCAGCGATGAAGCAGTCCATCCATCTGTAAGTGATGGCAATAATCAATCAATACTCCACACTGCTTTGTGGCCTGTAAATAGTACCGGAGAAGATTTTCTTTGCCTCTTCATTAATTGAAATACCAGACTTCTAAAGACGCCGCGACTCTGGTAAGACAAATGCAAGTCATTATGAAAAAATATATATCAGTGTTGCTGGGAGAATGCGGTCCACTACTTTACAAACCAAAAAAAAAGGTTCAAAAAACTCGGATAAAAAATAAATGAGGCGCAAGTGGCTGTTTTCTCAGGAACTTATTCGTAAACATGAAACGGCGATACTGAATCAGAAACAAATTTCTACTCCAGTCAAGTTCAACACAGGTATCGTCAACGAGGTTAGTGTGTTCTGGGTTCTGTGTTTTGGTGACACCGTGCAAACGCTTGAAATGGGGTCTGTCGAGTCGAAAACACGTTGATCAGAGTATTCGTGCTTTCTTGAAATTAATTCGAAGAAAGGTGTTTCACGCAGGACACCAATTTTTCCATTTTTTAAACGATTTTGTTATGGTTATTTGACTTCAAAAATCCTAAAATGAACCGCAAGGGCGAATGTCTTACGATAACGCGGGAACTCGCGCCATATCTCGGATAGTTCTTCCGATCCGAATGTGACATTCGAACCATTCGCCCTCGTGATCGACCGGTCAGCGGTCCATGCTAGGCGTCTCTGATCTAAGGTGAGCATTCAGTGTAGTCGCTAAATTGGTGATTGGAAGTAGGCGTGGAGTGTATCAGTTTAGTTGCGGAGAGGTTGGTCGTTTAAATTGTAGATTGAATCCCCTCTTTTCAGGCTCTGAAGAAGGCGATATAACCGAAACGTTAGCCAATTAATTTATTTAACAACCCGCAACTCTTTTTTTTTTTTCTCGTCTTTCCCTCCAAATTTATAATCCTCCTCCTCCTTTACTAGGTTCTCACCCTTTCCCGTGTTTACCACACAATCTTACTAATACAATTTTCTCTTCTTTTTTTTTTCCTCCCCTCTTTCTTTCCCTATCTCCTTCTTCCTTTTTAACTCTCTATTTCATTTTATAATCTCTATACTATCTTCAATTCTTTTATTCATTTAATACTCTCCTTCATCTCATCTTTTTCTCTCTACTTAACTTCGGTTGTACAGTACTTATTTTTTCTGTTATACAACCTCTTATATCAAACTCGATACTGCATTCGGTTATTTGACTGTTTAGAAATGCAGGTAACAGAGAGCTTGTAAATTTAACGTAATAAATAGGCAGAGGGAGAGCGTAAAGTTGTCGAATGCGAATATTAAGATTTCTGGATTTTTTCCTTTTTTACGCATCAGATGCATTCCGTAAATTACGTTAGTGTATTTTCCAGCTACATCACGGTTGTATCTGCGTTCGACGGAGTCAAAGTTAACAATCGACCACAGGTGTGTCCAAGACGGTGAGCGCGACGCTTCTGCTGCCCCACCGTTTTTTCTTTGCCTGACACCCTCCGCCCTGCTCTTATGGAAGGTGCATAGCGCACAGCGATTTGAACAATGTCAATCTTGTATTATGGACTGCAATTTCAAAACAAAGCTAAATTAGTTTTGTTAAGCAGATCAAAACTGGAAACCTGAAAGAATCACCTGGTAATCGTATGCCAGAGGCAGCAAAATGTGCACGGATTGATCGTCTACTGATTTGTAGGTGGGATGAATACATTCCAGCATCTCCACTACGTGGTCGTACTGCACATTCGCCAGAATCAACTCACGATCTGGACATTCTACACACCAAGCTCTGAATGATTTCTTCTCAATGGAAAAGAGTCAACAGCACTTACAATTGACAAATCCTCTGACCGCCGGTCTCTGAATTTAAATGCATACTACTCTGTGCAGAGGAGGAACTAGACTCTTTATGTATTTCTACGAAACTCTTGGTTTTCAAACAGGTGGTAGTGTGAATTAATTGAAACGACGGAATTCTTTTTAATGCAAGAGTTTTCAATGCCTCGCTTACAACAGATTAGCAATAAAATAAAAAAAGAAGTTAGGTTGAACTACTAACGACGAGTTACGCTGTTCAGTTTTCCCACCCATCTTAAACTTAATTAAATTGATTTTTTTT
This sequence comes from Necator americanus, assembly GCF_031761385.1. NCBI lineage: Eukaryota > Metazoa > Nematoda > Chromadorea > Rhabditida > Ancylostomatidae > Necator > Necator americanus. The sequence goes on along the minus strand of NC_087372.1, from coordinate 23,512,944 downwards.
GAAGTAGGATCTAATTCTGTTTTTTCAACTGCAATATGCAGCAATCCTTGTTCAGGACTATAGTGACAGATTTATTTCCCTTCTCGAAAACTGAGCTTATTCCGTGGAAGAAAAATGAACGTAGGTCCAAGATCAGCCATCAATAAGGATAGTTCTTTTTTTAATTCTTTTTCAGCGAAGCTGTTCTACAGTAAAGGCAGCGTACCACGAACCTGACGTGATGAGGGAATCCGCGGGAAAAGCTAGAGATAGGACTGCAAACTGCGAGATCAGGCGTGGTTTCGTTTCCCTCATCTCTGTCGCAAAAACTCGCGTGGGAATCGCTTTAGATCCTACGAAGTACGTTAGAACGTTCCTACTTACACGGTCCAATCCCCTCAGCAGCCTATTCAATGGTTTCACTCGAATAGGCTGGTGAGAAGACGTCATTGATCTCCGACCGATCGCTCGTGGATGCGGAGGGTGCATAAGAGCGGCGCGTTACGAACCAAATCATCGTAAAAAATGGCACAGAAGGCTCCACTTTTATGAACACTAGGAAAAGATGAGCGGAACCAGGCTAGTTTTCGTAATATACAATCTAAACTCCAGGCTTTCGCTGTGGTTTCCGCACTACGTTGAAATCGCTGCGCTGCCCACAACCATAACTTACATAAACATCTATGCAAAATTTCGAGGCAGCTCAAATGTTCCACACGACCTTCTGGTTACTTAGACGCAAAACGCACAAATTCGTGTCCCAAACTGTTGTTTGATGAATGAAGTCAAACTGTTGTTACGTGTTACTTCTTTGAAAAGAACTCTGAATAGAAACCACTACTTGTACGTGAATAGATAGATTACTATTTTCCGTATTTTGTTAAGAGATAGTGTTTCTAAAGAGTAACTACGTTATGGTGGATAATGGCTAGAGAACGAAAAATTAAGAAAAGCTTCCAAAACATTCTAGATCCAATTAAATATTGTTTTGTACCTTAGTACTGGAGACCACACTGAGATGTAATGCTCATCGACGTATAATCTTTTGTTCTCGACCAACAGCGGCCGTGTCCTTTGCCCGTCTGGGCGAGTGAAGTCAATCGATACATCGATTGAGGGACCGGATGGTCCCTCTACTGGTGTCCGGGGGCGTGGCGTCGTAAACAGAGCGAATCTCTACCTGTTCTCAGAAAAAGTGAACGTATTAGAATTGTCTTGCCGCAATAAGTCCATCATGCATTCGGAGACAATCGAAGAAACTTCTTTAAGACATAAAACTCAACAAAGCAGATCAGCAACATCCTTCAATTTTCAAAGTTTTCAACGTTCAAAGGAACTTGTGAGTTCGGCTTTCTCCACTAATATGTGGCGCTCGAGGCGCAGTTCGAAAGTAATGAAGTAGAACAACTTTTCTCACAAGGAAGAAGTGAGAAAATGAGACAATCGGGAGACCTCCAAACTGATACTGACCGCTCCTTTTTCTCAGCTTATGAGTGTTGCGCGTTTTGGTTTTGATAATTGTGAGCTATGCTGCGACCAAGTAGAAAAATCAAAAACCACGAACCATTAAAGGCATCACACCAAGAATCTGAGGTGGTACGGATTTCAAGTGGAGTATTCGTAGTACTAGGAAGAAGAAGAAGATTCGTACACGGGATAGTAGATTATGGAAAGGGGGGTGATTCCGTCATTTCTTCCTAATTGTCGTAAAAAAACGGCCCGGAAGATACGGCTTCGGGCGTTCCGTCGCGCTATTTTCTACAACGAGTCCGATTGGAGCACGCCAGAGGTGTGCACACGCCACATCTTCCGCGCCGTTTTTTACGTCAATTAGCAAGAAATGGACGGAATCACCCCTCTCCATAATCTACGATCCCGTATACGAATAGTCCACCTGAAATCCGTACCACCTCAGATTCGTGAGGTGATGCCTTTAAGGGAACGACATAATATCCAGCACAAAAGAAAATCTACACTATAATTGGACTCTATGATAACTCACACACATCAATTGACTGCAAACCAATCAGAAAATCGCAAAGATCATCAAAGAAAACTAAAGAAATTCACACTCTGAGTATGTTTAAAGAACCAGGGCCTCACAAAAATGTATTTTTGAGAGATGTTCCTCATGGTCCGAGCAAATGTATTTAATCATGGAATCAGCGATAACTGCCATTCTTACATCATAACCTACGTGGTTTGTATTTTTTATATCTATAGCTGAGAAACCGAGGAAGCTACGAATAAGTAGAATTCCGGAAGTTTTTCGAATAAAGACTTTTTTTTTCTTCAGGTTTGTAGAGGTTCTGTATTGCTACTTAACACCCCGCTAGTTGGTGGGCTTTGTTCAGTGAGAATAGTAGCTAACGAATTTTTGGTATGGATTTTAAAAAAAGTTCCCCATAAGTAGTAAATAATGTTTAACTCATCTTTTTCTGAAACAGATTTTCTCAAAAATAACGAAAAAATCTCAAACTATGGAGAAGAATTAAAAGCTACAAGAAAAAATGCAACGGACGAACGGAACGGAATCTAACTGCATAAAGTTAATGTCGGTGTGACTAACCGGGTGCGATGCAATTAGCCTTCAGATTTGTAAGGGTCACTGCTTCAGGCAGCGAGACGACGCAGTAATGGGTAGAATTTCACCGCTAGTTGATGTTTGCCATTTTAATCTATATCATAATTTGCTAAAACGAACAACATGGTTGCGCAGTCGAAACAATTTCCAAGAATAGTTAATCATTGTTAGCGACTCAAAAAGCACTCGACAGTTCACGCACCTGCTGCAGGTCGGAAGCAATCCTGTTGTAGAACCCAAACATGATAGCTACTTAAACAAGATTAAAACTAGAACATCCGGATCAGACAGGAGCCCAACCACATCCTTTGCTCAGCTCAGTTTTCATTCCCCATCGAAATGTTGGAGTCACTTCTGTCGCACAATGAAAAGTTCAAGATGATTGAATGGCAACGAGAAGATGGGTGGAGGAAAGGGATGATCTTCCTCGAGAAAGTAAAACCTGTATGAAAAGAAAAGTGAGTGCATGCAGAATACCACAGGTCTTCATCACTGGAAAAATGGCCAACTGTCCCACCAGTTAACAAAGCGATGAGGTTAACTGCGAAAAAAGTGTAGAAATGGAGGAATTTTATTTCCACGATAAGTGCACACAATGTGCATGCCCCTTTATCCAATATTCAAGATTCGATAACGCAGATTGAAAAATTAACTGCAATGTTGTTGGAATGGCCGAGGCAAGGCGACGTCGTCACCAACTGAAGTCTACGAGGAGTTTTTCATTAGCGCAAAGGTGTTTGTGTTCTCGCCAATACAGTGATTGAAATGAACATCGATTCTTTCAACACAATTATGATACGAATCGGACGTCCATGGCAGAGAAAATTAGATCAGTATCACCTCTGACCATACTTTGGGCCGAGATGCATGATCTGAAATGGAACAAATACGTGAGAACAAGTGTTGAGTTTGTCACAAAGGATATGACCATTTATGCAAACTCACATACCAAAAGCGCTAAACTCTATGCTGGATGTGAAATTCACCCGAACGAGGGTAACATATGAAATCCACCTAGTCATCGTCAGTAGGAGGTTTTATGTAGCAGGTAACCTCAATTCCCAGATGGTTCAAAAGCACCATTCTGGGCTTACTGCTCCTTTAGCTGGATTTGGGGGCTCACGACCATCGAACGCTTTCACGGCTCTATTAGAGGTCACCAAAAGTCGTCCATCTCCAAGAAATCTATCTGACATGGAAACGTGGAGTCGTCCGGCAGCAGGTATGAGCTCATTTCCGAGCTCGCGAGGCTCTACTAAGAAGCGATAAAAGAAGGCCACAAAGAGAGAATTGCAGCAATATTCGCTGAAGCTTCAGGGTGTCGAGAGCATCAAACGCTCCATCAAAAGATAGCAGTTGCGCTCCTTTTTATATCTTTTCCCTGTTTTCAGAAAAAAAAGTGCTTTACGCTCCTACAGTAACGAAAGTGGATTGGATATCATAGGTTAGGAGTTAGATTACGAAGATAATCCAAGAAGGGACAAGTAAAAAAATTGGGACAGAAAATTCATAAACGAATGAAACCTACGCGTGGGAAAAGTCATCGCAAAAAGTCATCATTAAAAAAAATTGACGCGTTAGGTGCAGTAGGATTGCTCCGTTTATCAAGAACGAGAAAGAAAAAGTGCTTCCTCATTCGCAAAAAAATGTAAGTCGGGTGGGACTGGTATGTGCTGCGCACTCCACCAAGTTGAAACCCTGTGAGAAGACAGGTGATCTTTCCGAGAAAAGTGCAACAGATACACAAATTTAGCCTGGGCTGCAGAGTGGCAGAAGGCCATAGACGGGTTTCAAATTACTATCGACTCAGCATTTCCCACGTGGGCTGTGGAGACGGCCGCGAGACATGGCGTAAGATGTGAGATCCGGCAACATTCCAGGCAGCAATTAGCGTTAGTGGTATACAGCTACTAAGAAATTCATTTCGATTTCCTGGAAAAGCGGTCTTTAGGGGCAGCACATGGATACCTCTCTTGAGTATCTTTAATACCATTTTGTAGTTGCGAGTAAGAATTCTTCTGATTATATCATCATAAAAGGAAAGGAATCATATTCACTGAAAAGTTAAAATTTTTGATAGGAAAAATAGATCCACATAACGGCAACATTGTTACAATAGTGAAAAAATGTTCGCTAGGCACAATAACCATATGTTCATATCTCTGCAAAACGAAGCACCTCCACGTGATTTACAGGAGTCAGGGCTGCTTCACGGTACCTATTTCGTTTCTTTTTGTATCTGAAGAAATAAGATCACTACTCAAAGCGGTCTGTATTATGTTCATCAACGATTCTATTCTGTAGATGCCTTTTCTTCTTGCTATGATTTCGATCAATACTTAAGACAAAGGTAAAATAAGAAAAGTAGAAGAAAGAAGAAGAAAAGTAGTAGAAACAGTTCATCATGTCATTTAATTTGTGTTCAATTCAATTCACTGGACATATTAAATGAAGAGCCGTAAAGACAGGAGTAACTCTCATTTTCATAACAGTTCTTTGATTTGAGAAAGAGCTCAATATCACCACAGTGGTTATGAAAAATGGTCGCATGGCACCGTATGGCGATGTTTCAGGACGGGGCCAGAAACAAGGATCTTCGAAGAGAATGCATCGGCGTAGGAAACCTATATAGGCGTAAGAGATAGGAAAAAATTGATACGTAATCGAAGTCAGATCGAAGGTGACCGAGGTACACATGTCTTCCGTATGTTTTTGGCGCAACACAAACCGGAAATACAACCCAGTAGGTGGATGTGAGACTTTGTTGTGATCTACGGAGAAATTGGTTGTTGTTATGTATATGAATTAGCTTCATTTGTTTCTCAAACATCGTCTTAGCGTTGGAAAAAAATCCAATTAACGTAAAGGACACTCTTCACTGTTTCATAAACTGAAAGGAAAGAAAAGACTTTTTTTTTTTGAAGACTCAGATAGATGCCTGAGAACAAATGATGTTTTTTCACGAACTCCTTGGTTTACAATATTGATATATTGAGCTAAGACTCTAAGCGCAGCAGCCATACGCGATCAAAGACTTGGTTATTACTGAAGCCCGCCAACGTAAGCAGTTATCTTGTGCTGTTACAAACATACAGGTTGCAGGAGCGGATGGCGGCTGCGGCGATGCCTTTAATTGCTTCTGGCGGCCACAAGTGGCCACAGCGTTAACTTATAAAAAAGCTTTAAATGCGCGCGAGGTGTTCCTATGTCATATCTGCTATTCTCTCATAATAAGTTTTATTCTCTTTCTACAGCAGAGCTGTTCCAAAGGTTTGACATTTACATTTACATTTAGCGAAGAAGCGAAAATAAGGAAAGGGTAATGGGGACGATGCTCAGTTGTCCTATGCATATCTTTGTGAGTTCATCTCGGGAATGTCCCTGTTGGTTATCATTGTTGATTAAAGCACTGGAACTCTAACTATGTACATATGCTCTTCCTTTCTCTCCTAATTCTATTTTCTTATTTCACACAAGATGTTGTGCCTTTGGTAAGGAAACAGTATATCTCTTTCAATTTCGAAAGTGCCACCAAATAAGAATAAAAAAGACGGATTCGTTGTAAAATCATTTCTGAGGCACTCTCCAAAAAAGTCAACTGTTTGCTTAGCTTGATGTGATCCTCATACTTCTCTAAACGGAAATTAAGATTCGTCCCTGTAGATATCGGTGGAGACTTGATTTTGTTTGTATAAAAGTGGCAAAGAAGATTAGGAAAGCTCACTTTGTCCCTCAGAAGATTATTCTATTCTCGATTTCACTGAGATTCATGCCGGCGACAAGCTTATGGTGATCGTGCAGTGGAAAAGAAGATTTTCTAAGAGTTGTTCGTTGTTTTTTTTTCCCTGATCATGTAGAATGTTACCAACGAGTGAAGAAAGTCGAAGTATATGTCGCTGGAATCAATCACAGAAAGCAGAAACAAACCAATTAATTTGCATAAACGCGCTCAACGGGAGAACAACACGACACAGGAAGAATGATGCAGTTGTAGTCCCACGACATCTACAAGCAGAAATTACAAACAGGTGAATTATTATAATTTGTTGTTGGACGAATGATACGCAGTGAGGTTAGTTTCTCTGGGTCGATATTTCTGCGTTGGCCAGCCACCCGCATACGCACGAAATCAATGCAGTAGAGCACCATGAAGCGGCTACGTAGCGCCTGGAAACACACATCTATGCCCTGAATCACAAAAGATTCTTTCTCAATGCGTCAGTGGAATTTTTAAAAAGGAATTCGTGCAGTGCAGGTTCTGTTTGGTCGGAGTAACTACCGTGAGAACTGGTTTAAGTAGTCTGAAAGGTATATGTTTGTTTGTAAAAGAACACACAACTGTGGCAAGTGTCACATAGGCGTGAAATGTGTTGTATTTGAACGTTCTCTGTGAAGGTGAGCACTGAGCCCTTTCGACAGCACTCCACGGACCTATTTTCTATTCTTTTTAGTTAGTTTTTTTCGTATAGTAAGACAAGGATAGGATTACGTAGTTTTGGCAAAGTTTTTTACATCAGTTCTATCGTTTCTTTTGCTCTCAGGAAAAATCTGAGATTTTACTCTGCAAGGATTCTATTTCGATTCCATTTTCTTCTTCATGCATTGTGGTTGTACACGATTAGCGTTCCCCTCAGTCATAATATTGAGGATGCTTTTTTCACCTATTTAATAGTTTTTTTTCTCGATTCTGGGGCATCTCTTCAAATACTTCGTTTCGCATGAATTCGATTTGTCAACTGTTTTCGAGTAGCCGTCCATAGTTAACATCTAGAAGACTTTGGAATTTTGGATTTTACTGCGACTGGGGTACGGTTACGGCAGACGTTAGTCATGCACATTTACAGAAAGAATGGGACACAAAATAAGTCGTTGCAAACTGAGTTCTTAAAGGACCACTCTGAGATCTTAGTTTGTAGTGGTCCTTGCTGTTTTCTCTTATACACGGTTACACAAAAGTGGGGTACAAATTCAATTCCTACATACTAAAGCCTTTGAGGAGATGCTCCGCAATCAAAATGAACTTTTGAACTAGCGAAAAGAAATATTGCGACTTTACTTAGTATAACTGATGCTAATCGTCTAGAATTACAGAAGAAAGTAGAGAAGAAATAAGACACATACTTAAGTAAGATCAAGACCTAAGACTTCCCTCCGGAACAAAACAAACGATAAAAATTATGGGTGGCACTTCGCTGAGACTACGTGATCCTGTTCATTCACTATATTACTTTTATACGAGAAAAATAGTGGAAAAACGTAGAAACCAAGAGAACTCATCACTGCAACTCCACAAGATTCGGAAGCAGCAGATTGCGCAAATACACCGATCCTAAGGTCGTTTTGGTCGGATCATATCACCTGCATAACGTGTTCACAAATGACCTGTTGACTGCCGTATCCAACGCTTGCAACGTACTTCTTTTCAAATTTTCGAGGGTTTCTCGTAGTCGTATACAATTAAGACGACCGGTAGATGGTATTCTGAACTCTTCGTGGAAAGTTGTCCTTCAGCAAACTTGTCGGATGGTAGCTTTAAAGGTTTTTGCGTTATCTTTCTTATTAAAGAGTAGGATTTGTGAGAATTCCACTTGCGCAGCAACCTCTTCTTCTAAAGTAAGGATGCAGTCTATCCTGCTAAAATTGCGTAGGAAGGTTGAGCACCAGAGTCAAGTGACACAACATCAGGCTTCAGGCTGAAACACGGTCCATGTTTTTGGTCACAAATCGTACTTTGGAAAGATGGATCCAAAAAGCGGATTTCCCAATTAGGATCTTCAGGTTTGAAATAGGAAATGAACAGCAGAAAAGTAGAATCTTCTCGTGATCACTCAGTATGAAGAGAGTATAAGAAAGCTTTGTTCAAATTGAATAGAACTTCGAACAGAACATTAGATCAACAGATGTTCCGGTCCCGGTGCTTGAACTCCAACCCATCTTTCTTTGTGCTACTTCCATGACGTTCTTATGTGTGTACTTTTAAACACCTCCCTACTTTGTATTTTTGCTGCTCATATTCACCACTTAAAACTTGATATGCCACACATTCGTATCAGACCTAATGTCTTTCATTTTTCAAGCGGTTCTGTGGTCGCTTCCAGAAAAATCCCCAGGTTTCTATGTTTATCATGTGGAACTCCGGGCCACATTTTGTAATCTTCCGTGGAGCAGGTCGAAGTCTACTTTTGTGTCTTCTTCGATTTCCCGGTCATATTGCGATAAAAAAGCGCAGTGCACCTCAGGACGGAACTTTCTGGTGCTACTCAACTCCTGCATGTCAATTCTTGTGTTAACGGTCTCTTTATTCCCGTGTTAGTTGAGGTGCACTGCGACCTTACGAAAGAAATGTAGGCCGACTCTTGAAACTGCCGGGATCTAGGGATACTGCTAGCGTTGTAAGCGCAAGAACTGAATCATTCTCAGTGCCAGGTCCTGTTCGTGTCTCATAGATCTGAAAATAAACGTGTCCGGTAATGTGATTTAGTTTTTGTAGTCAAACGTTTGATTAATGTTACCAGTGCTAGCACCGTTAAACGTCTGAGGCAGAGCAGCCCAACGAATGTGTACTTGGGCAAAATTCGTGCTGGATAGCAGCTCTTTTTTTCGAAAAATATCAACATTGCTGAAGAATTTTGCAGCCTCCTTGCTGACGAGGTGAGCGCTGCATTTGGAGGATATTCAAACTTGATTTCTATAATCATTCACAACCACTACGATAGAGATGCTCTCTTTGTCTTCTTCCTCGACAGTCAACAGACAACGATGGGTTGATATGACGCCTCGGGATTCGCCCCACCTTACTTGACAACCTTCTGACGAAAAAATGTGATTATCTTGAGGAGAATTTTATACATTAAATTCTATACAGGGCCGTGATTTCAACGCTAAGAATAGTCCTAAAATAGCTTTGCTCTGACTAAATTTTCTCGCTTTCTTATAACATTGTCTTTTAATTTTCATAGCAAGGAAGTATATGAAACTATCGGTTAGGTTTTATGCAACTATTTCAATGTTATGTCCCTTAATTTACAAAAAAAAATTGAGTTTGTCACAGTATTTCGAGTTGAAAGATATCGTTCTCAAAACTATTCGAGACTATTTGGTTTCTATGAGACTAAGAAAAAGGAGGAGGAAAAGAAAAAAGAGAGGGAAAAAAGGGGATATAAATTCGCTAAATTTTTTCAAGCACTTTTTCTGCATTCTGTAGCAACAACGTCAAAGTATGGAAAAACCTAAGTGAAACAGTAGGTGGATGCTGAGAAAATTGCTGCTTGCACTTCACTTCAGCTTCTGTCCTTTGTTACTTTTGTTGTTGCTTTTTGCTAATTAGTAAGGTATTAAGTTATCATGTTATTTGAAATGCAGCATGGAGTTTGATCAGTCTGTTATTACTTTCGGGAGTTTTTTTTAAATCTATGACATATAGGCCAACAAACCTCCAATACTTAGAGAAGAAAGCCGGAACAATAGAAATTTTATCATCCGACTTCGTGTTTGTTGTGAAGAAAGTAAGCTGAACTTCATACATTGTACTCTCGTGTAGGTTCCGCTTTGAAATCAGGCTTTTGATGAGAACTGGATGAGAATATGGCAAAAACTGTACATCTGCTAGCTATAGAGGAAAAAAAAGCTCCAAGAAAGTTTCGGAACCTCCATCTGGTACCATCAGGGAACTCGTGACAACCGGAAATCAGTTACTTGTAAGTTAGCAACCATGATTTCACACAAATGTTATATCTGCAATTTAGACAGTCCGCTCCCTCTTTCTCATGGGTCCTATTGAAGCTGATCCTTTGTCTAAGAAAAAAGTTTGATGCAACGTTCGTCGCCATAGGCAATTTGAAGACAAAAAAAGCAAGCTTTTCCCAGAAAGAGTCGTTTTTGTAGGGGCTGACATGACGAAAACTTGTTGCGGTACATCATTAGTAAAAGTGCGCGATAAAAGCTATCCAGACCGTTTGGCCACCTAGAACACAAGCCGCCATATTGTATTGACACAAGCTGCAAGACTGTTGATGTTGACTGAAAAGGGGGTTTACAGGAACAAGGAGTTACAGTATGTGCATGAGAAATGACTTGTGAAGGATGTTTATGCTTATGTATTCTCTACAAGTCAATCTCTATTCCATACCACGGATCTCCCTCATTAAGCGACTCACAGCCAGTTGCGAGGAATCGTGGAGCGTTCCCAGGCGACCGAAAAAGGACTACCAAAAGCAACCTTGTGCCTGACCAGAGACATAGGGCAGATTCGATCCTCCAATCGATCGTGCATAAAGCGGAACCTCTAGCCGCTACATTACACATATACACCACAACAGAATAAGGCCGTACTTGAGACCATGATATTCCTTCCTTCTACACCGCTATAACACCTAAGCTTCTCTCGTCTTGGTCCCCAATAGTTAACGCAGAATGGTGTGATAGCGCTAAACAACGTGAACGTCATCATACTGATAAAGATAAAGATCATACGCCAGATCACAGCTGGCTCCTGCTAAAGCGAACATCTGTGTGCGTGTATATAATTTGCAAACAAGTCATCTGGAAAGCGTGATGAGTGTAACATATAGAGGAGTGGACATAAGGAGGAGTACATCTCGGTGATTCGTCATGCAGGGAGCCTGTCTCATTTCATTTCGCTGTTTTCTAGCGTTAGCGCATTTTGAAGTCATAAGACTTGTTTTACCCTTTTTACTTTCTAGTAGCGGCGCATGTTCATGATGCCTTGGAATACGTTCCACTGCCTGTTTCTCTACTTCTCGAACTGGGGCCTTCCGTCGCGCGCCACCCAATCCTATGTATGAGCCCTAGGAAGCTGATCAATGAAGAGAAACCCGTCCTACCACATCCTAATTCTTTCTAGTGCAGGAGGATCTATCTGATGCTGCAGAATCCGTCCCACCCATTCTACTTTTCAACGTGGGCACAAAAATTGACGTTGTGGACTCGTGCTTCCGTATTTTTCTGCCTTCTAGCACTGGTGCACCACCTCAGTATTGTGAAGGTGGCTTCACTGCCTTTTGACATCAACCCGCTCAATTGACGTCGTGGTACCCGTCCTTCCCCGACCCCACTTTTGGGGGCAAAACATGTTGAAAATCTCAATTTGAACACCACAAAAAGGAACAAGCACACACGGACCGAGATGACAAACATAATCCCCATAGAAAAAATCAGCAACGGTAGAAAGAACTTTGCCGTCTCAGTACTGAAAAAGACGAAACAGTCATCAAAGAAAGAAGACAAGTGTTTAATCTAATGCAGGGATTAGACGTATAACAAGCTTTCGCCTTCAATTCTTTTCTTGTCGTGTTTGAATCAAACTCTCGAACATCATACGATGTTTTCTCTACAACGAAATTTGTTGTCGCAATTCTTATTCTTGGCCGGGTGTAGTGTAGCGGCTAGAGGTTCCGCTTCCTGCACCATCGATCGGAGGTTCGAATCCGCCCTAGTGCTCACCAAGCCTTTCATCCTTTCGAGGTCGATAAATTGATATCAGACTTGTCTGAGAGGATTAAAACACTGACTTGACACATCGGCTAACCCCCGCAAGCCATTGTATAGGCCGGTAATATGTTCGTAAACCTCAAACGATTCTGAATTGATGTGAACGTGGGGGCGCATCCCAAGCGGATTGATTGACGCCAGAAACTTTATCCTTTATCCTTCAATTCTTATTCTTGAATATGTTAAATCAGTAAAACTTCTGAAAAGGTCGTCAGAAAAGATATTGGTTAGGAAAAGATCATAAATTACAGTCCATGCTTTTTTTGAGTTCTGCAAGAAAAGTGCTCCGCCTTCGAAACACGTCGGATGGAATATTTCGAAAGAGTTTGTGATTTGTTACTGCACCGAACAAAAACATTCAATCCATCTGTATAATCAGAAGAGTAATAACTTTTACTGATTTGTAGAATTGAAGGTGAGCATGCTCATGAAGGTTTATATGCGCTTCTTAACACATGACTAAAAGTGACCTCTCCTATCAAGTGTTTTTGATATATCTTAATGGAACACCTGACAGCGGCTCAGTGGCAGAATGCTTGCCTGTCAGGTGGGCGGCGCTTTTTTGGTTCCCAACGGTGATACGTTTGCATCTTTATAAAGTATTTTTGTGAGACACAACCAAGCACACGCAAAAGCGAAATAAGTGCGTTATTATGTAGCATGATACTGTATATGATATGGTAAGTGTACGCGTATATGTAGGGTGATGTGGATTGCGACTCAATTAGAGAAGAATTGCGTCCTCCAGGAAAAAGTAGCCGCTTCCGGTACCACTCGTAAGGCAGTGGAGAAGGGTAGGGGATAACTGTTGGTTTCTTGAGGTTGTAGAGGGAAACATGTGGTTCTTAATTTACTTCTAAGCCTACTATTAAACTGGAGAGAAAATTGAAACTAAATAACTAAGAAGAAATAACTGTTTTTCCATGGTCAGAGTTCTTTCTTTTCTATAGGAGCAAATGAATCATTTTAGGGGCATCGTCGGTGAAACGCTGGAGAACATTCCAAAGAAGAAGAAGACTATCCAACACATCTGCATAGGGTTACATGGCTGAACGAATTATGATATCAAGGAAGGAACACATTAATATGAAAGGTGGATTCAAATCCCCCTTTCCACTATTCGTACTCTAATCTTCGAAAAAAAGTCTAAACAAACTGTAGATCCAAACGAAAAACTAAAAGGAGCAGTATTGCATTTGGAGAAGGACGTATAATTGTATAATAGCTGCTGGCACCACTTAGGCCCTCGAGACCCAATCGCTTCGTTTCGAAGAATGCAAGTAGCAAACACAGGGCAGTGTAACCACTACCTTTCCTCGTAGTATTCAACTCGTCTTCCTTCATTACACGCTGCTAGCTCCCCAGAGATGCTTCATAAATCCTAACGGTGTGTCGGGCTCCGGAACGGGTTTGTCGAACAGGAAATGATGCGTGGAGGTGTTTTCATTACTGCTAATAGGGCAGAAAATATAGGAATGTTATGGCGCTTCAGCTAGCAACTGCTGTACGGCGAAGCGATTCTTTCCTCAATCTCAACGATGTAACATAGAATAGTAGTGAAAATAGCCCGATGTCTAGGCAGATACTACGACAAATGGAGCGTTGGTATTTTTCTGACAAGTTGAGCGTTAGCTGCTTCTGTGGTGCGCAGCTTCAGCGCCTTTCGGTGTTTGCTTGCTTGAATCCGCATGATCACGTCCTTAACGGAAGTGAGATTAAACAGTCAAGTTGTTAATCTTGAATAGGTCCCACGAAGTCTCAAGGGTAATCAAGAAGAGAAGACGAACTGCATAACGTTGATCAATCCGTTCTGGATTTTGTATGCCCTTCACTTCTGCACAAAATCGTAGAAGTACATAGATTCATAGGCGTATTTGTAAAATAGGGATCGATTTGAGGCTCCAACCGATGTATGAAGTAAGTGTCGCTATTCTCTTAGACAACAACTCTGCTTCCAATTTACCACTTCCGTGTAATGGGGATGGAGGCTTCACATAACTTGCTGAGAACGTTCTTGGTAGTGAGGGTTGCTAAAGTCTTCTTCGAGAGCCAGAACCTTTGTGAAAGGACTCCAGATGTCGAACGAAATGCTAAAAAAAAACAGTATAATAGAACATACGAATATACTAATTCATTTTACTCAACTGTTTCTGCCGAAGATACAACCGAACAGTCATCAACTTCAATGGTTATTTTCTAGAGAGCTTCGCATCACAACACCGCTAGCTTTACGGTAGTCAGTGTTGTACGTAACTGCACAATTGGAAAAATAATTTGTAACTGGTACAAATCTTACCCAGCAGCATAAATGCGAACACATACACATGCTTGAAGTTGGTCTCATGAGAACAAAAACTTATAAGAACAAAAACTTTAATGCCTGAAGATACAGATTAAGTTACACCTAGTGTGTCCCTGAAAGGTTAGGAGTATGCTGGCGCATACTCAGCTCACGCTGTTCCCGAGGTTAATGCTAACGATTTTTCAGCCGACACCTGTATGAAACATACGCTAAGTGGTATAAACTCTACGAGCACGGCATTTGCGAATATGAGTCCTTAAAGAGTTATTCTACAGTCAAAACTGCAGCAAATTAGTCGCATCTTTTCTTTTCTGTTCAGAAGTTGCAATATTCAACCAACTGCGTAATCTCAAATCGACAAGTTTGCTGATAAACAGCTCCTCGCATTTTTTAATATTCTGGATCCAGATTGCATAGGTTAATTGCGAATAGAGAAAAAAGTTGTGGTTGCGAATAATTATCTCCCAGAATAGGCGAGATATGTTTTGGTTGACAGGAAGAACTAAAATTCCAGTTTTTCTTAAGAAGAAACCGACAGTTAACATTTCTTGCATTCCAATTTCTATAGCTTGCTTGTATAATCGGGTCGCATTTGAACCCTTAATCCATCCCACATAAAGAAGTCGCCTTTGTTGGTCCCTTTTTTGAGAATATGCCTCTCATGGGAATCCTATTAAGACACTTTTATGGACATCTTTCGGGATCAACACAGACCTCAACCTCTATATGTGCGACATGAAGAAGACACATAGACCACATAGGAGCAAGATTTACATCTGAAGCGGCGGTCCACACTAAATATACTCATGCATTTTCCATACAAAAATGAGCTATCGAAGCAGATCAGTGGAGAAAACAACTCAGATAATGACATGTAGTACTTGTAATCCGCCGCAGAAAAAGACGGCGCCAGTCTTCTCTGGCAATGAATTGGGTTCCGGTTTCAGTGAAGTTTGTAGTTTCTTTCTGTTCCTAAGATTATCTGACTCAGACAAAGTGTGTTCCATTTTTTTAAAATCTTTCTTTTCTGGTACACCATTAGTGTATGTGAATAAATAAATAAATAAATAAATAATGATTGCACTATTGTGCTGCAATGTCAAAACTATAAAAATCCGCAACTATCGCCATTTGTTGCACATAGTGAGTAGCAAAATCCCATTCTAACTAGTGGAAGCCGCAGTAGCAGCCGTGCTGTCCAACCAACAACAGAGGCTACTTTATCGTCAGACACCTCTCACGAGCTGTTATAAACAATACCATAGCTCTACAAAGGCTCTTCTGTTCTTCTTTTTAATGTCCTAAGAATTTATACTGAAGTAAAATCACCGTCAAACTGATAAAGATGAGCACCTCGCGCCAGGTAAGGTGACGTGATGACTGACAAGGTGACATGATAACTGCTATGTAGGCAATTTTGCTCTTTTGTGTGCACTAATTCAAAAACCAGGACCGAAAAGTAGGAACGCGGGAAGACCCTGAAATAACTATAGAAGTATAATACTGATGGGATCCTCACAATCATGAGGCAACGTTTAACGTTTCATTTTCTTTCCTTGGAAATCACGAAATCACAAGTTCACTAGTCTAGATCTTTTATTCCTGGTGCTCCTAATTTTTGGTACAGGCAGCATACCACGAATCTGAACTTATGAGTGAATCCGCGGGAGAAACTAGAGATGGGGTTGTAGATGCAAAGGACGGCGTGGAAGACGTCGTTTCCTACGACAATTTCAGTTGTAACGCGCCACCCTTGCACACGCGCCGCATGCAAGTTCTAGAGGTCAAAGATCAGTGATGTCTCCTCACCAGAATATTCAACTAAAACCAATGAATAGGCTGCTGAGACATGAACGAAACGTGTACATAAACGAGCGTTCTAACGTATGTCGTAGGAAATAATGCGGTTCCCGCGCCTTTCTTTTTTACGACGATTAATCAGGAATACGATTCGGAACCAGCCCGGATTCCGAAGTCTACAACCACATCTCCAGCTTTACTTGCGGATTCCCTCGCCACACCAGATTCGTGATATGCTGCCTTTAACTGTAATCATCACATCACTGGTTCCTTTCTCCTGCTCTTTTTACCGCTAGATGGCAGAACGCCCCATAGAGTGCATGCATCCATTTTCTCCTGACTTGAGACCAATGTGACGAATTTCCTGGTGTTGGAGCATCAATCTGACAATGGCAACTGTCTTCCGTTTTTTGATGTACATTTGCTTCCAAGTAAGGCAGAATTCGGCCTGTCTCTGTGTTTTCTGCGATATCGTGCATATGTCGGGGTGTCGAACTTACCCCACTGAATCTGAGCTCTTATAATCTCCTTTTTCCCAGTATTGGACAGCTCAGGAGTCAGAGTGTCCCCTACATGCTAAAGAAACAACAAAGTGGCTTTGTTACCCGCTGGTGGTCAGTCTAAAAGTTGAAGTGTGAAGAAAAATTAGAGTGTATTACAAAGAGATATTGTCACTAGAGTGAGACATTTTCCTCTAATCCAGTCTGATGAGCTCTAGCTCCTCTGAATGTTTTTAAATGTTGAAAATTTCGTTTTACAACTTCAGAAGTCAATTAAAGTTTCCTCCTAGTAACCAAATAATTTTTGTGTCATAATGCATCACGTTTAGAGCTACTTAGCAATTCGTACATGTTGTCGGCACTCTGGTCCTATCAACATCTAATTCTCCCTCTTGTCCTTCTGTTCCAACAGTTTTAATATCTTCGACCTGTCCCATATCCGTTAGTCATCCAGACTCATGTGTGGAAAGGAAAAAGGAAAAAATGCCGACTCCCTGGCACTTTTCGGTCATGGTGTTTAATGCATCTGACTGCATCTGCGCTCCTTCAATCTTCAGTTTAACGGCACCGTCACCGACAGAGTATTTGACAACCGGTGATCTCAATTTGTCGCTAGTGATAAGCCTATTAACATTTAACATATAGCATATGACGTATAGGACATGTATGAGAAATCGCTCTGATATTGGTTCAACTTTCTTTTCAGTATTGTTTGTATGCTTATCCTTCACGTTGCATGTAGCAAGTGACAGAAAATGACCTGATAATATAATAATAGGACAAACACAAAACTATGTGAACCTAAATTTCGTTTACACCTTAGCTAATTCAGACACTGGAGGGAAGTGATACATGGGCGAACATTTCCTCTTCTATTCTCCTACAACTCCCTTTTTTCAACTTGCACTTCCATCTCTTCGTACGTCTCGAACTAGCGCAGTGGCAAGAAGTCACCACGACTTAGTTCGATTCGACCCATCTGGTTCGATGGCAAGCCAAGCCTTTAATTATAAACTGGTATGAGATTTGTTGGAAAGATAGCAACACTGATACAGTGCCAGGTGCTCGCAAGTCATCGCATACAGGTTTTGTTAACGTCTGCTATTATATAATATAACAAATTGGAGTTGAACGCTGCAGTTTTCTTTTTGCCATCGATCTCGCATAACGTTAACGGATAATAGAACACTAATCTTTATATCGATGAATAATCAAAAGAAGCGCTCAGATGCAATTATCGGACAACCCATGGTTAAGTTGGAGAATCATCGTAGCGTTACGACGTGACTAAGCTGTTAGTGCACGCTGGTATACGTGCCATACCGGACGTTGTTGTAGCAAAAAGTATGCGTTCCTTTGAAAAAAAGAAACATTGGACATCATTTTCGCCGGAATCTGTTATTATTTCGCTAACGTTTGGAACAACGATGGATTAAGAGCAAATTTCCTTCTTGCTCCTTCATCTTCCTCGCGAAGCGTCATTTTAGCTGATCTATTTGCATCTTGTGTAATCTGCGTCTGAGCACGTAGATATGTCTATAAGAATTTGTTTTTTTTTGAAAGGTACATAAAATATTGCGCTAGCAGTTGAGGGTTCCCAGAATACTCAAACCTTCCTTGTGTCTAACGTTTTTCCGAGACGTCGGCGAGTTTGTGCCCGAGACTTTGGAAGTCTGGGTGAGCCACCTTCTTGAGCACTTTCTGCGAAGCTTGCATGTGTGCTTGTAATTCGAAGATAATCGAGAACCATGAATGAGCGAGAGACGTTGTGTGGTGGCTGCGGTTGGATTTATATCCATATATTCGTGGAACTGTACAGAATATTGAAGCAACTTTATTCTTCTATTTAAAATCTCTCGGTAAAAAACATCAAGTGGGTTAAACTATTAAATAATTCGGAAATGGAACACTTCTATAAAGTTGACAAACACAGTGCACTCTCGCACAGCCCAACCTCTATTTCCGCTTTCGAACTCTTCATTCCTACAGTAGTTATTTTTTAAACTATTTTTTAGCTATCGATCTTCTTTCAATCTACCTTTCGTGTTCGATTTACTCTAGAACGCCCCATGGCACATAATAATTTATTTTCTGGCCTTCAAAAAATTCTTAGAGTTTGAATGCACATCACAATGTTGGCCTTTAGCATTAAAATTCCATTGAAATTACTGTAAACAAAATGATAAAAATGACTACCACGTCCAAGTTTACGCTTTCTATAGACGAAAGTTTGCAGCTTCTCCATGTTTGTTATGGTTTTTGATGTATTTGTTTATGTGTATGTGTAATGTTCCTTTCACTTCAGAAAACAAAACAGAGTCTTAATCTCATTTCCTACTTATTAGTTTTTGTGTGTTCCGACTTCATTGCGTCAGATTTTATTGCTGAAGAAAGTTTTGCTCTCTCTTATACACTGTCAATAAATAATGAATGATTTTCCGCCGCTCTACATGTTCTCTTTAACCGTCATAGGACAGTGAAATCACCTTTCTTTGCGAGTAAAATCAGACCATATATGATTCTTTTGAGCTTTTCCACAAAGACTTTGGGTAGAAGAATTTTGTGTTCACTTTTTTCTTTTCTGCAGCGCAGGCATTACAAACTTCAACTAAAAAGTCGATCTTGCAGAGAAGTAACCTGATCCACTATCATATTTTACTAGGAAATGAGTCTTTCTCTCTCCAAGTACAGATTTGAGAACCAGCACAATTCTTTCCCGAATAGTCGAGAAGATGAACATCTTCACATACTCGAAAGCAAACAGAACGAAGGAAAGTAATAGACGAGCAACTGGTTCCGCAAGGTTTTTCTACAACCTCCAGTCGGCTTTGTCGCTTAGACCTTTTTCATGTGGGAGGAAGGATGACTGACACTCGCACTCATTATATGTGTTTTCCATAGCGAGAAATGTATTGTCATTCCTGTAGTAGCAATACCTGTCGGACAATGCTAGAGAAGAGCATCACGCTCGCACTCAACGGCTGTTTAATGGCTAGCCACGCAGATGCAAAAACTTGGACACATCTATTGGAAATGGGTAATAACTCGTTTTGGCTAGCGCAAGTTTTAGCGCTTGAGCAAAAAGTGTAATTTGAAAACATTTAGAAGGCATCGCAGTAGATTCCAGCTGTGCTGCACAACTGGATGAATCTAGAATCTATAGCATAGCGTGTGCTTATTCTCTCTGCTAGAAGTATCCCAGTTGGCTGTACAGACCACTCAAAAACACATCGTACGCTAAGGATTGCATTTCGATTTTCTGCTCAGAAATACACTGTACTTTGAACCAATTATTGCAGTTCCGATAAAAGGAAAACAGGAAATCTTAAGAGGAACACGCAAGAAAGAAAAGTGCAGCTGTAGGTGCACCGCTGTCTGCAAGTAGTGAAATCGTCCGATGACTGACGTGAGTGGCTTCTTTTGATAGGTGACATTGCTTCCCCTACAGCGAATCCTCGAAGGATTTCCTCTGTTTTTGCTCAGATTTTCGCTGAGACAAAGACCGACGTGACGTCACCGCTCAAGTGCGCTAACAGTGCAGTCCGTCCGACTAGCCCGAGTAAGCCTCAGCTACAAGTGGACCCTACTTTCCCGAGCGACTATACCCCTTTGTTCCCAGGACGTACACACGACTCCTCACACGCTCTCATAGGTTGGGGGCGGTGCTTCTGCAGTCACTAGCGCGGCATGTTGGCGCGCACTCGACTCCTGCTCACCTTACTGCTCCTGATCGTCGCAACAGTACGTTCCTATGATACTGATTGTAAATGGAAGAGTAACGTGACAGGTATGTAATGTCGTGCAACCATTTCATTGAGAAGCAGTTATGTCGGAGGACCTCTTATTATACTGCGCCTTTTTTTGAGCAGAAATCTAGAAGCAGCGGTACTGTAGATGACAAAACGCCTAAGCAGATACGAGTAGGTCATAAAAGGATTTCTACTAGAAAGTTTCTACTATGGTCGCTGAAATTCGCACTGCAAGAGTTCGAACATTTCTCACTCCTGCTATTCATTATCTGCTTAGTTTAGTAGGGATTCTTTTTCTAGGTATCACAGGCATAAATCACATCCGGTAACGAAACGTCAGAGAACATCAGCGTTAATATAATAGTCTGTTCATTTAGGACCTAAGAAACGAAACTACTAAACTCTAAACTCACATAGAATTCTCTAATTTATGAAAATGGCGGCACAAGATGTTCCCTCTTATCTTTATACCTCTGGCAAATCATCAGTGGGATTGTTATTATTAGGTCTAATATAAGTATATACATAAATATATATAAATATATATACAAGTCACTGTCACATCGGTTTTTTTTTTGCAATTCTTTTTTCATCCTGTATGGTCCAGAAAAGCGACTGACAACGTGGGATGCACTTAAAAAGTTCACGGGCAACCTGCGTTTCCTTTACAAAAACCTACTATAAGAAACTTATAAACGTTCAGTTGGTGCTGAGACTGAAATGTTTAGATATGGTTGCATTTTACGACGAATAGACAGAAAATGAATGACTTTACAAAACATTATGTTAGAACTTCGTAGTCCTTAGCAGATTATTCGTTAAACGTACATTTTTCCGGCGTTTCCCTCTTGTTTCAAACATAATTTGTCATTTGTGACTCGTTCGTCTGTCAAACAATTTTTTTTTGCGCAAATTGTTTCTCCTTCCGAAATTAGCAGCAAATATCAGAATTTGCAGTAAAAAGTGGCCAAACTTGTTCAACTCTTTTGAAGTGATCGTTTTCCTTACTCTTGAGCGCATTGAGCGAAGGAACGACTTTATGCAGTTCCACTCCACTTTCTTGTAATCATTTCTTTCAGTAAGAATTGCAAAGGTCGCTTATGAGCGACATTGCGCTCTTCTGATTCTGTAAGGAGAAGGGTTCTTTTGTTCTTCTAGAATTCCTATAATTTCATATCGCTACATCTAATATAGATGCTATATCATTGTCACATCTGCAGCGATTGCTTTTCACAGAAGAAATAGTGTTCTAAGAAATGTTCGAAGTTAGTGTAATTTGTTGTTCACCTCATTACTGTGTTTAGTCTTAGACCACCACTGATTGTAGAGCAGTCAGATACGATGAGCGCTCGTCTTTGTCACACAAAGCTGAGCGCGAATTATTGCATCGACCTCTGTGAGACCTCCGAGGTCTGTCTACACACCATGGTGCGCAATGCCTACAATTATGTCCTTTCAAAATAGGTTGCGCAATGTAAAAACCATCGAGCGACCTCCGCAATCGAGTGGGGGTCCCTGGGTGATCTTGCAGCTTACGTTATTTGTAGACAAAATATGGACACAAAATCAAAAACATCGTTGGAACATTCCAGAAAACCAACAGAAGGGGCCCATTCAGAAATCTACTCTTTCTATGATTCATCTAATACTTTTAGAGGTTATTCAACTGACCCTCCGATCTAATTCACGCGTGAGTGCCGCAAACTCGTACGAACTGAGTGAAACCAGTTGGATTTCATGCGATTCTCACGGACTCAGAGCTCATAGCCTCATGACCCTCCGCAAATGTCTTTTTATTCGACTGCTAGAGACCATCTTTACCGAGACTACATCAATTGTTGTTCTAAGGTTAGGTTATTGGATCCTGAGGGTCAAAAAGGGGTCAAAAATAAGTAGGGAATATAACATAAATGCTAGAAAGCACGTATGGGAATTCGTCTCTGGCATGTATTTTTGACCTACAAGCCCCATGTGTTTTATTCGATCGCCGTTATAACTGATGGAATACATATATTAACAGCGGTCGCTATACAAATGTACTAGTAGTGGTCTTATGTTGCTACTAGTACATTTGTACCGAAGACTGCTGTTAATATCAGTATTCCATCAATACCGTACTACCTGTTACTGTGAACAAAAGGAGAATTCTGGTGCAGATTTGGTCATAATTAAGAACACATATCAGCTAAATAAGTTGAGGCAGACAAGAAATCCACGAAAAACAAGTTGTGCGCACTTCTACGTTTTCAGTTTTCACAAATCTTCAAATATCATTACCAGCCAGATCCCCAATTAGTAGTCTTCAGAACTTGGATGCAAAATGAACTACGTTAAAGCAGCGTTCGGGGAAATTAGTGTTGTCGGGATGTTGGATGGTAGACATCCTTCGAGACATCGCTTGTGAGTATCACAACGACTCAGGGGACAGTATCCACGACCCCTCAGATAGAACTGATCACAAGACTAATCATTTTCTCCAACGAAACAATTTATTGCACCTGTATGTGCTAAAATGAAAATACGAAAAAAACCGAACACAACTCGCACAGATACTAAGTTGCTTCATTGAGTAGGTTCATCATTCATGCTCTTTTATTTCAGCATTTATACGAACGTAAGGAGCTGATTCGGACAAACTACCCTGAATTATTCTCCTGACCTGTCCCGATCCATAGAAGTCTTGCGTTTTTGCCCTGATCACAAGCTTCATACCTATCGCTGAATATAAGGAGGAGAACCCAATTTTAAAAATTTGTCTTTAGCAGGGAAATTTCAGTGGGCGTTTGCTCATAAGACGGAAAAAGTCCGCGCGTTCTAATCTAATAGAACTAAGGAACAGAGCTGCTTAATTTTGAAGGGAGAAAAGAACTGAATCAATACTTGGTGCGAATCAAGAGAATATCTTGAAGAAGTTTTAGTTGTTTAATTTGGCTAGAATAGGGGACCGTGTTACACATCGGAATATTTCTTTCTTCAGGGTGTACAGCAACAAAAATTAAAAGAGGGCAGGTACTTCAGCAATCAGCCTATGTAGTCACTCCAAGCTTTTTTTCTGCCGCTTGAGGCAATTCCTCCATTCAAAAAGAATTCAAATATTATCAACGAAAAATTTATGAAGAGAAGCAATCTGTGGCTTTTTCTGGAGAGTGAACTCTTAACTAACAGTACTTTTGCAGACATCTCCGACGTTGCTCACCACAAATATCAGGTTCTCGAAGAATGTCTCTTCTACAAGCTTACGAAAGATGCAGATCAAATGCAAGGTAAAATTTGGCATGCGCCTACAATGGTTGTATAGAATTGCGTTTTCGTTCCTTTTTCATTTTTCTCGTGGTTAAACCCACTGATGCAGCAAGATGTGATCTCCTAATATCTACGACATCGTTATGATTGTGTTGTGATTCTCTTATTGCTAAGGTGCATTCCAAAAGACCCTTTCATGCTTCAGAACAACTCCTTTAGGTGAAGAAGAGACGAAACATGCTTGTTTACTGCGTTTGTAACGCTTGATTGCACCATGTTAGATCTTTAAATACGAATAGATTACAAAATTCTAGAATTAAAATTTCTACTATTACAATCGAAATTCTTGAGTTAGTAATAAAGGAGTTGATCTTTCAAATTAAGAATGCATTGTGTAATATCTTTTGAACGTGTTTTCAAAGTCCCTTCCTGAAATTTTTTGCAACTTATAAAGGATCTCTTCCAGGCACTTTAAATCACAAACTGTTACATAGGCAATTTACTGTGGTAAGCACTACACATTGGCGCTGCAGTTTGAGAATTTCGGACATAGAGACGGGCGCCGTGAAGCCAGAAAACCAAATAACCCACCAGAATTCCTTCATTTCCAAAAATCACGAGAAGTTCACTGTGAAATAAGTAATGAAGCCGGATACACTGCTAACACTCATTTCAGTTAAATATAGGCAGTAAAGTACTCGAAGTTCTGGAGCTGCACGAAGACAATGCATAAAAAAAGGAAAAATTCACTTTTCTCTGTGGAAACCTCTGGACCCCATGAATTTTCAAGGTTCAGCTTTGCACAAGGTAATTAAAGAGGAATGTTAGTGAGTACTTGTGTATTCCTCTAGGTTTCGTCAGAACTAAGACATTTCCAATGCAATGATGCGCAAGAGAAAGGACAGCGCCTACTTTTTGTGCAAGCGTTAGCTGAACGACTCATCTCGCTCTCAGCACAGCAAATCGTTGTCGCACTGCTGTACCTCAAGTACGAATGGACAAAAAATGGGGACGGGATTAATCAGCACTCGAAGAATCTCGACTACTAGACCAACCCGCATGACATTATGGATCTACTTTCAAGAGAAGAGAAACAAAGTTCTTGTTCACTCACTACAGCCTCCACTGCTTACCAACCGTTATTTCCGCCTCTATGAAGGATGAAATGATAGATCGTTTCACTTTTGGAAGAAGTCCACAGATTTTGTCATGTTTACGTTGGACGCAAATGTTGGTTGTAACGTCTGACTGTCTAGAATGTCAACAACTTTCGACGTTCGAATATACGGGCACCTAACTAAATGAACTAAACAAATTAAAAGTTCTTGTTTCTCTTCTTCCTTCCAAAAATTTGGTTCAACCAACTAATCTCTTATCACTGAGTATCCCTATACAACTCGAGCGACTAGATAGTTTATATTAATAGTGCTTCAATCCTATTTTTGCACTGAGAACAACGTCATTGCAGGCAAGAGCAACGCGCTCATGCTGCTACCTCCAACTGTCGCTGCAGGTGAAATACTGGATGTACAGGTTCTCCACGCTGGTGTGAGACAAATGTGGATGGTAGGTGAGCAAGACCACATTGATACCGCAGCCTGTTATCTCGATGTATTGCAGAACGAGGTCTTCAAGGAAATGAACATCAACGGATACCTGAAGCTGGTAAGTTCAGCCTCTTTTCTAACCCTACAGTAAAAAAACACATGCAACTCTTATTTCTACTAAGTTATGTACGTAAGCATGAGATCGCTTAATGCTAGTGGTGTTGTGCATAGGGAATAGAGTGGTTGTCAAACAAATAGACACGCAGAGAGGAATAAAGAAGCAAAGAGTGGACACACGAGTTGCTAAGGAGCTGAGCATACAATCGCTATCCGCTGACCGCAGGGAAAAAACTACGACCACCACGACTCGGGAAAGGGACCGCGGTTCGATTGAACGAGCCTCGATTCCTCTCAGTAAAACCCTTGATCTTTGCAAGAAAGGTGCGAAATGATGAAAAAGCAGCGCACGTCGAACCGGAATTTTACAGCATTCAGTGCTGAAATCGATACAGACCGCACATTGACAACAGCACTTTTCAGGCACATTCTCCAAATAGCAAAAACTGAGCGGAAACTTTTTTGATCAGCACTGATTAGACGTAAGCATGTACATGCTTCAAATATCTCTATTTTTTGAGCGAAAAACAATGTTCTTCTTCAACATTAGAAGAGCAACTCACCTACAGGTCATCGTGAATTCGGTCACAATCTACTCATCAGCTAAGCTTTGAAATTCTATTCACTAGTTTATATGCTGAGTAAAATTCTTGTAAACACATGGGTATATGTTCCTAATTTACATCCTCTTAGATCAGATCTTAGATTAGCTAAAAATTTTATTCTAGTCATGGAAAGATCGTCGCCTTCGCTGGGACCCTTCCGAATGGAAAACCGACACGCTGACCATCAAGTCATTTGGACGTCTGTGGGTGCCAGATATTAACTCAGATAAGTGCGTGCTACCTTGGTATTTATTTATATCTCTCCTTGTATATATAACATATAGAGACACATGCGTCGTATAACATGCGTCTCTATGGATAGAGTTCACTTTTCGCATATGGCTGAGCGTTTCTGAGCAGCCAGGTAGAAAAGCAGACAGCCACGTTACTGCTCAGTAACAGGATAACATGCACGAAAAAGAGTGGCCGATTTGTTCCCCTGGCTGCTCAGTATTCGTTCTGACAGAAGCGCTAAGTTTAGTTATAATTATACTAGCTGGTCTTCAAAACGCTTTCGAAATCTAGCAACACTTCTGCAGGCACCAAACTGGACAGCAATCCTCGGACTACGTCACATTTCAATCTCTGAGCACAAACAACAATGGTAATGTTACCGGCCGACTTGAGTTCCGGATCCAAGCCCATTGCGAGATTGACTATACGGAGTACCCAAGCGTAAGTTCGTTAGTTTGATTTCGCTTGGGACTTCTTTCGATGATTGCGAATGAATTTGACACGCAACATTGCTCAGCATTAAAGGAAGTGGTCTTGCAATTCCTCTGTATTCGCTTCACCCCTTTAGTAAGCAATAAACAGTTGTTCAGAACCAGAGCGGTGTGGTGGTCTAAAGCGCTGTGCTGCGCGAAGGGTTCGACCGAGGGTAATTGAGCCTTCCACAACCTCGCGTTGGTAAAATCGAAAACCTGCGTCAGGTCCGCGTGACAGATCGGGCGAGCCAAAGCTCGTTGACATTCATTTCGTTGAGTGAAACCAAAGGAATTAAAATGAAAGCTAGGACGTACCCAAGAATCAACGCCCATGCATAGAGTTCGGTGAGCGCAAAAGATAGGAGCGAGTCCGGGATGTTTCATATAGGGCGCCTTGATGGGATAACTAGGCGCATTCTACATTCTCACAACCTACAGTCCCACCAAAAAACCCAGTTGCCAAAACCAACATATCAACATAGAAGGTTGATGGGATGCTCGTATGAACTAACAGCCGTACTGCAGCGATACAGGATTAACATCTGCGGTGCAGGAAACAAGATGGTCTGGTAGCAACGCAGGCATCGAACATGGCTTCAAAGTCATCTACAACGGTAAACCAAACACCAGAAACGGGGTAGACACAATTATCTCTCAGCGCTTCCGAGACGAAATCACAGTTGTCTAGTGCTTCAACGACTGTCTTGTCAGGGCAGCAATTCAGATTGGTGAACGACGATTTCACTTCTTTTCGACCTACGTCTTCAGCTGCTAGAATGAGATTAAGGACAAGTTCCCACAGTTGTACGATGAGATGTAGGAGAAGAGTTGTACCACTAGAGGGCATCATTACAATTGGATTATTATAGTTATTATAGTTGGCATATCAGAGCGACAAAGGGTAGAACATGGAACACGAGACTAAGATGGCGAGTGCAATTTTGCGTTTGCTGTTGATTCCGTGATCGCAATCCCGAAGCTCTAAAGGTAACAACCTCCCAAAATTAGTCCTACTATGGCAGCGCTAGGACGCAAACTGACTTCGTGCTCATAATATGTACATCGCTATCAAAAGTTGGTTACGAATGCAAAGGACATACATCATGAAACTTTTATAATTCAGCATCGTCCGGTTATCTTCTCAATCAAAATCTCGCCTTTATAACAGAACCGCGATAGTCGATGTGGACACCCATGAAATAAGCGTTGGGAGCTGAAGGAGAAAGAAACCGAAGTCCCTTCGCGCATCCAACTGCCACCCGTTAAGAACGTCGAAAATACATGGCGGCTCGCAAACCATGGGATGATCGAAGCAACCCGCACAGAGATCAGTTCAACAGCCTTATCGTTGGAAGATGCAAGAGCAGTCTTTGCTACGGATGGAGGAAGTAAAAACGAAGGTTCTTGAGAAAAAGCGCCTCTACCACGCTTTTCTGAATATTAAGACGCAGCAAAATCGGACAAATTACAGAAAAGCAAGAAATTATGCAAAGAAAGTGGTGGCCGTAAAATAATCTGCCTAGCATGGTGATTTCCATGAGAGGACGCTACGCGACTTCTCCACCAACTGGCGAAATATCGCCATCGTCAGACCGAGAAGTCTGATAGTTCTATGGTTTCAACGACGAGAATTGAAGCCTTCAGGTGGGCCAGAAAAAGGAGCTGAGGCGGTAGAGCAACCACTTCGAGAGCAGGTTAACAGAAAAGTTCCCTCACCCAGAACTTCCCATGCCTCCGCCTACGTATGGACCAGTTCAGCAAATAACTATTGACGAACCGCTTCTCAGACAAATGAAGACAGAGAAGGTGACAGACCCAAACGATGTGCGGACAGAAGTGTGACAGTCCTGGAATTGGAATTCCGGCGTGCATGGTTTCTGGAAAAAACGAAGACGCTTATCGCCTGGCAGCGAAGCTTGACAGTACCCATCTGGAAGAAGATAAATAATCTCTAGTTTAGCGCTTTAATTACAGGGTGAATAGACTGCTGTCTCACTGTATGAGGGTCTTTGAACGCGTTACCAACCGCAGGATTCGAGATGTTGTCTATCTACCCATTAACCAATGCCCTTTCGTCACAAACTGCACCACCATTGACGCCATACACTCTTCTGATTGTTTATCAAAAACCGGTGCATCTCGCATTCTTCGACTAGGAGAAAGCATTCGACAGCGTTTTGAATGGAGTAATGTGGAACACTTTACGTAACATGCGTTAGCAGGAAAGCTCATCAGATGCGTCCAAATCTTCTTCTAGCTATAAGAACGTCGGCGAAATTTCCCACCTCTGTTGGCCTGCATCAGGGCTCAGTCCTCTCACTAATGCTCTCCAAAATCGTCCGGAAACCTATTGGTGCCTGCACTATGGAGGCTACTCTCACTGACGACGTCATGCTGACGTTTCAGGACAAAGAAGAACGGCAGCTAACACGATTGTGACCCTTTAAGCTAGGAGGGTTTGTGCTACGTCTCAACGCCAAAAAGGCCGAATATGTAGCATCTCGGTTCGACAATGATCGCATCCGAAAGCAGCCTTGAACGTGAGATTACCGCTCGACTAAACGCTACATGGCTGAAGCTCCGGCATCCTCTTGACATAAGTCAGACCAACAGTCGACGTGTAGTACTCAACGGCTCCGAGTGTTGACCCTCAATCAACGAAGTAGAACGTTGTCTCAAAATGAATTAAATTAGGATGCTTGACGGGACGACTGGTGTCGCTCGTGTTAATCACATCCGTAAACATGATGTCGGCAGATTCTGGGGGTGCGGCCCCCACAGTAGAGGAAATGCGTGAAACTCGCCTCCTAAAGTGTGGTGATGTCCTACGGGGTGTAAGATCGGCATAGATCTTTGTAAGATCGGCATAGACCTAGATGTACTCACAAAAAATGACCAAGGGGATGGATGACCAAAACAGTGTTGGTATGATTTATGCTGACATGAAGCTAGCTGGCGTCTACTTTGAGCAAGTACAACACCGCGATCGAAATGGTGTCATCTATCCAGAAAAGCGGATCCGTCGGTAAACGTGGCAAACGCCGAGGTTGAAGACGCTGTGACGTAAGAATCTCAGCGAAACTGCAGCACAGATGATCAGCTTACCTGACAGAGCAGCTCTTTACACCTGTACGAATTATGAAATTCAATTTGAATGTTTTATTTCATCACTCGCTCAAAGAATCGTCTCTAAGTTATCACTTCTGGTTCTTACGAGCTATCTAAGTTCTGCATTTATAAAATTGTTTCATGCCTTCGCTCTTATACGCAAATACTTTAGTGGTGCAAAGAACCGAACAAACATCCCCTTGAACGTCGCCTTTGAGGTGCAGCAGGCAGGATGACTAATTTTTAATTGCTCACCTTCGCATCCGGCCCTGATTCAGGGTCGACGACTACATTAAAATGATGTGCCTCGGCGTAAATTGATTCTTCACTTACATTTCGGCAGTATTATCGACTTGAAGTTAGGGGAATAAGAACCTTTGTAAAGGAAACAACCACAGTACATTCAGAAGTTCCTAGTACGCATATAATGCTGTACATTTTGCCCTTTAGGACATTAAACACTGTTGTTTCAATCTCCAGTCGACTCTCTACAAGCGGTATATTAAATTCTACTTGGAGAACGAAGACGGTTAGTGAGACAATTCAATATATACATACAATATACAAAACAATAGCAATACTCAGTTGTTTACACTTAGAACACCTGGATATCTCGCAGCTGAAGACGAACTGGCATATTGAGAACTCATGGGTGAAGAAGAGTACACAGGAAGGAGACAACAAGTGGGTCTTACCTGAAGATTCGGAATGAGTGTCATATAAACTGAGTCATTTTCGCAAACGTTCAGAGCGCTAGCGCGGACTTTTTCGGAGTAGTTCTCCTCAATAATAAGAAGGGGAGACTTATTTGATCACCAAATTGTTCAGTTCTGGAGGAGAGCATGTGGGCGACTACAGAGTCCGGCTTTGATTTATTTGCTTCCGAACAGACAAACGGGATTTAGTCGCAACACTTTGTAGTGACTTCTGAGTGAAGTTGTTCTACCGATGATACAAGCTAGATCAAATCTTGGAGTTTTTTTTTTGGTGGATCTGCATAGCAAGCCTATAGGATGAATTTCAACACGACATTGGAGAATTTCGGTGGGTACGTGTTCAGCGCATAAGCTAGATTCTTTCTTTCGAAATAACAACACCATCTTTTTGATTTGGTGGGTGTTTGTCTTCAAATTCTCATATTCTTCTCATTGGCGCAGTTTTCTTTCTTTTGAACCAAGAATCAGTATTTCGCACCTATGGCTGTGACACGCAGACTTGATTGAGCCACACAAAACGTGCTTCTCGAAGCTGATTTTGTAAATAGTTTCTTTTACAACGAAGAACTTCTTTGGAAATGCGCTCAGCTACAAAAATAGGCCATCCAGTGACCATACAAACATGGATCAGACATCAATACCGTTTTGTCTCCTTGGACTTCAATGCCAAGCAATGTATAATTAGAAAACATGAGCAGTAGAATGTGTGCTATTATATCAGTGTCCTATGAAGCAGCAGATCAGTCTTCGCTGCCAGTGGGCATTTCAGCTGCAAGCAATTGCTTGAAAAGGCTCTGGAAAAAAGCGATAGAGGTCAAGTAATTGACCCTCAGGATAGGGAGGGGCTAGACCAGCTTACATAGCAGCTTACATAACGATGTCCTGCACAGATAGCACATACTGTTGGGGTGTGGTAATAACCGATTCGAAAGTGATAGCGTCATCGCCTTTACCCATACGTTTCGCAACTCGTGTACTTGTGATAGTCAGTGCGAAGTTTTTTTGGAGCTATGAAGTCATTTGAAGAGTACCAACATCAGTGTCTCTCTGGCCTTAACTTAAGGGCGGCGCTTCAAGAAAGTGACGCAGTATGGATATCCCAGGGAAATGTGGGGTTTGGGCGTAGATTGCATGGATCTGCCCAATACCTCTTAGTCATCCTGAGAAAAGCGTAGGAGCGTGTTGCGTTAGAACGTGCAACCATGTACACGCTCCGGTCCCCTCACTGGCTACCTACCTATTGATTGGTTTCATTTGATTAGGAGGATTTTGGAACGCTCGTTTTTGGGCGCGGAGCGTGGTAGCGTGGTAGGTAGCGCGTTGCAATTCATTTCGTAAGGAAGGACGCCTCGCCCCGTTTTTTGCGACGATGAGCGGAGCCACGGTCGTTTCCGCAGTGTACAACCCAAACTCTAAGTTTCTCTGTGGTTTCCGTATCACGAAGCTGTCAATGTTGGAGTCTCTGCGGCCACACTCAATTCCCGATATAATATTCTTCGATATATTTTCCATATAATGAAATTATATATTCGTGTGAAAATTTAGTATAACATTGAAGAATTGGATACTATGACAGCGGCGACCGCTTTTATAACTGGAAATATTGGATCTTCTTCGTATTGTGAGAGGAAGACAAAAAAAAAGGTCATGCGTTAGCCGACGCGTCCGCTTGGATACCCTGAAACTAAGAGAAGATCCTGCAAAGGGGGGAAAATTGTTTGGGCGTTAAATAAGTGAATGTAAAGTTGAGTTTTGGGATCCACGGTTTCTCAGACCGCGGATTCCAAAACTCAACTTTACATTCACTTATTTAATTCTTTAATAAAACTTTCAAAATGTGGTTTACATGTAGAATGTAAAGATATAATTCCAGAGATCTTACAAGATGAGATTAGCTCCAATACACAAGAAATGATGAATTGCTAGCTATACTATAGTCGGGTCAAAATGAGCTGAATCTCGGTGAAGTTGCGTAAGCAACTGGGCTCAAAGCGGCTTCATGAAGCGTAGAGGGGGCCCTGCTAGCACCACACATCACTGCAACTGGCGACGGGCCACCCTGATCCCAGCCGATGGTTCACACTCCTCGTTCCCGCTTGCGCAACTGCACCGTGCTTCGTTTCGTTTTGTCCGACTACACCTAGATTTAGATCATGTGTATATTTACTTCACTCAAAGTTACGCCGAAAAATCGCGAAGAAACTGTGGGAGTGTATAAAAAGGAAAATAAATTCTTAGAAAACTAGTTGTAGTGAAACGTATATGAACAAAAAGTAAATATAATAAAACTGTGAATAAACAAAACAAACGGACTGAAGTACTATTCTGAAAAATTCGGGATATCAGGTATCCAAATTACTGAGTTTCTTGGGGCTTGCACTTGTTTTGACATCCGGTTGTTATTTCGAATGAAATTTCCCCTCCAAAACAAAAAGTGTGCGGAGACAGTTTACTTCTTTCCTGTTTCAAAATAGCGGAATGCTTTGAATTGTTTCAGTGCATCCAAAATACTCGCAAAGTCAGAACATTCCTGCTTCTTATCAACCTCCTCTTCCAGGGCCGATTCGCTGGAGGTCTGTGTGACGGCAAGACGTAGATCGACAACCTTAGCCGTTGAACTCACTCTGCCCGTTTTAATATCAGCACTTTTGCTCCTAATCGCCCCTTTCTTTGGAAAATTTGACCAACAGGTTAGAGCATCTTCCAGAGTTCTGTTATTTTGATGTTCATGTGAAAAAGGATAGATACGAAAAAATCGTCACATGATGACAAGGCTTCAAATGTTCCCTCTTTGTTTAACCCACAAGATTTTGCTTTGTAGGATAAGCCTTCGATAATCTGTAAACGAATGTTAACTTTCCAGCTGGTTTGACTGACTGTTCAATCATTCTGTATATTCCTCTGCAGTTCATTTCCTGGGTTGTACGAATTCAAATACCCATATACAGCCGTTTTGGATCGGTCGACGCTTTACGTCCTTGGCGGCGACGGCTACTTGGCTCCTTGCTCCCGTGCACCCACTGATCAACGCAACGATGACGTCGATAAACGCTAGAACGGATTTTTTCGATTATGGTCGAGAAGTGATCCTATTTAATGCAAAGTTACGGAAAAAAGAGCGAAAACCCGAAACAAATGAACAAGAGCTCCAAGGAGCCTATCGACGACTCCATCATTTCCTCCAACGACGGGTGAGAAGGTGGGTGTCAATGCCTACCTAAGCTGAGAACCCGATAGATAAAGCTACTATAATCAAATGCGACAAGAAGATGTTCGGTGTTAAAGTAAAGAAATTGCTAATTCTTCAGTAAGGTCTTCCGTAATCAATGGACTGAATTTCTAGCGTCATGTAAGCACGGCGTAGTATGTTGAAATAGTGACGGTGGCTTAGGATGTATGAATAGAGACATGTAAAAACTAAGAGCAAACAAACCACAGTAATCGTCCTTTCAAGTTTGAAGTAGGGCAGCAGAGAAATCTAGTTGAATAAGAATATACGAAGAATTACTCATAAAACCTTACAGAAGTTCGGTGAATTTTGCAACTATTTGCTTTTTTCTTTTACATCCGATCCACAGTAAGGAGAATGTGACATACCGTTCTCACTAGGTGCGGTCCAGATGTAATCGGATCAAAAAGAGCTTAAATGCAGCGAATAAGGCTAGTCGTGCGCAGTTACACGAAGAAATTGGAAAAGTCAATTTCTTCTAGCTAGCTTTTCCGACTCATCTAACAGCAAAACGAATGATAAAACTCACGGAAAATGACTCTGTTAACTCTAGGTAATCTTTTTCATGGATATTTTCTATGAAAAAAGAAAGCAGTTCTGAGGAGTTACAATCTCTGTGAAGGATGATCAGCACGCGGGCTCACCGCTAACCCGAAAAAATACTTCACGCCGAGTGTAACTGCATGTAGATTACAAATATTCACTTGACCGCTCGCCTTCGCACAAAAAACAATTTTCTATTTGTTTGATCAGTTTTTCGACACATATTGGGTACCTAATGAGGAAAGACCACAGAAGCCGACACAACCGGTACCTGAAGGATATTTTGAAGAATTACTGTTGTCTTATCTTCTACTTCTCGTCATAATCCCTCTGCTTCACATAATCCACTCAGAGCACCCCCCATTTAATACTTCTTTCCTTTCCTCTTAGAAAGAGGACGTGTTAAAAAGCAAAAAAAAAAAACGATAAATGGAATGTGAAGAAGAACCGTTGGCTGCAATAAAGACTCTAAAGAATCTAGGCTCTGGCTTCACATTGATAATCGACTTCTCAGTTCACCCCTAAGTATTTCGCGAAGTACAGTAAGACAGCGATTACACGAACTTAAGGGTAGGATACCACGAATCTGAAGATGCAAGGGAATCCACACTAAAGCTAGAGATAAGACTGTAGATTTCGGGATCCGGGGTGTTTTCGTTCATCTCTCTCTAACCGTCGTAAAAAAGCGTGGAAGAGGCCGTTTTTTCCAACGATTTCACTTGCAACACGCCACTCTTGTGCACGCGCCGTGTCTAGATGCGAGCGGTTGAACATTTATGCGGTCTCTTCTTCAGCCCATTCGAATAAAAAGTGAAATGAAAAGGCTGCTGAGAGGACTAAAATGTGCACATAAAGGTGAATACCTTGTACGGACTAAAGCAGTTCTCACGCCCTTCTACGTGTCTGGAGTGAATCAATCCACTAGGGAATCGGCACCACGCTCATTTCAATTCAGAATCGTTTGCGGTTTACGAGAGCGTAACTGGCCTATACAATGACTTGCTGGGGCTAGCCGATATGTCAAGTCAGTGTTTTTATCCTCCCAGACAACTCTGGTACCAATTTATCGACCACGGTGAGATGAAAGTCTTGGTGAGCACTGGAGTGGATTCGAGCCTCCGTTCGATCGTGCCGACAGCGGAACCTCTTACCGACTGCGTCATACCCGCCCATATTTTATATGAGCTGGACTTTTTATCAATATAAAGATAACTAAGGATTTGATTCAGCCGTGGTAAATGTCACATCATCTGTTAGTTACCATTTACAGATCAAGGTAAAAATGTTCGCTCTATTGCTGCAATTTATGAGCTTCCAATTCATGGCTGACAAAACGCCTCAGCTGGGATTCGGATCAACAGTGCCGAAAATTTGTGAGACATATATAAAATCACATTTTGTCACAATCTCAGCTTGATTCGTAATTTTATAGATGTTTTCTATGCGTTCACACTAGCTGTGACGGTAATCAGCTTGATCGTCACTGTGTTGATTGCTGCAATGAGTCGAATCAAACGCAAAGTACCTCCAGGTTTGCCTGATTAGAGCATTAAATTTATATATTTATTGGTTAAATATCGCTGATATTCCCTAATTTTTCAAATTGTTCCAAGTAATTTTTTGTTGCGGTGATTTTCTAATACGAAATAAGCCCTTTTTGGATATCACTCGTCCCTACATTATCGTTTTTGTTAGTATGGAAAAAAAAAGAGATTCCAGCAATGAGGTGAGGTTTGAATTAGTTGTGTCATTAATGAAGTTTCAACCCGATCTCGTATGATTGTAGATACTAATTATTACATTAATACTACTAGAAGGAAACAAGCAAGAAACATGCATGAGAGATTGGCCCGTCATCAGCATCGAAAATTACACCATACACTGCGGCGATGCTGACGAGAACAAAGTAGGTGGCTGCGCGATAGCTGTGAGGAACGATTACAAGAATCTGGTGGAGGAATTTGGCTCAACGTCGTCTAGATGCGCCTTTCTATGGTTGCGGGATCGCAGATGACGTAAACTCTGGATCGTAAGTGCTCACGCACCTACGGAAACCGCTGAGGGCAACAGTAAGGATGCCTTCTATGATGAACTCAATGCGTTGATGTCTAAAATGCCAAGCCAGCAGGTGGTCATTGTCGGAATCGAGGAAAATGCGAAGATGGGACTCGAACCGCAATCCGATGTGCTAGTAAAATGGTATTATGCAGCGGAGCGCACGTCGGACAACAGTGACCGTCTGGTCGACTTGTGCGAACAGACGAGCTTCATCATCGCCTCCACGTTTAAGAGGAATCATCGATGCCATCAGCTCACACGGCAGGGATCAACCCTTTTAACGCCTGAAGAGCAGCGTAAGCGGAAGATGAGGTCTCTTAAACTTCAGCTCGACTACGTTCTGGCGAGGAACATTCCTCAGTCAGATATCCGAAAATCTAGAGCTATTTGGGACGTCGCGTTCGACTCTGACTACCGTCCAGTTCTTCTCAGCTTCAAGATACGGTTCCACCAGAGAAAACGAGGAGTTCATTTTCAACCGAAAATCGACATGGCAGGTCTGAAAGAAAGAATGCAGAACAAAATTCTGCCAACATGTGTCTATTCATGTTGGAGTACGGTCCAGGATGAAGCTTAGCGATGTGGATTCCTTCACGAAATGCATCGGGGACGCTGCAAGAGAAACGCTCCCGGTTCTATTCCCGCGGAAGAAGTTTGCCTTTGCATCTGTCAAAACAAAATCCACGTACAATTCTGCATGTGTCGCGCGCAGCACTGGTGACTTCAACCAGGAAAATCGTCTTAGGAGGAGGTGGCGTCGTCAACTCCAACAAGACCGCTATAACGAGTGGACGTCAAGAGCGAAGGAATGTGAAAAGGTGTGGGAGGACAAGAACCCGCGGAAAGCCTATTCCTCACTAAAATAGTATAGCGGCAAAATGAAAAGATGTTCTCCTGTCCTAAACACTGCCAATGAAATGGCTGTCGGTGAAGGAATCCTTCCAATTTGGAAGGATCACTTCAAGACCTTGCTGAACCGGCAAGCACCGTCAGCTCCTCCTAAACTCGAGAACGTTCATAGGCCAACATATGAGGTTAACGAAGAACTACCGACCGAGACGGAGGTTTTGGTCTGTATCCAAAAGAAGAAAAAGGAAAATTTGGTGGAGACGACGGAATTAGCGCAGAAATGCTGCAATATTTTCTTCCATCTGGAACTGAACTGACAAAGATTATCGTTGAGTTGACATGATCAAGATGACAAGTTCAATAAGGGTAGAAGAAAGGATATCTGACTTGTGGGGACATACCGTCATCATTCCCCTCCGCAAAAAGTTATCCGTTGTGAACCTCAGGAATTATCGAGGTATCTCGCTGCTGTGTGTTATGTACAAGGTTTTAAAGCGGATTATCATGGACCGACTTATTAAACATCGCGAAGAAATAATGCGCTGCGAGCAAGCTGGCTTTCGTCCTAGCCGATCTACGATTGACCAGGTGTTCATCGTTAGGAGAGTAGCGGAAATCTGGCAACGTTATTCGAAGCCAATGCAATTAGCGCTTCTGGACGTTGAAGCCGTTTTCGACTCTCCCTATCGAAGCCGTCTTTTCAACGCGCTCCAATGGGGTTCCAGGAAAGTTCGTTCGCTTGCTTGATTACATGATTCAATGAATAACTGCTGCAATTCGAACACCAGCTGGATGTACAACACCGTTTGAGGTGGTAACTGGAGTAAGACAAGGGCAGTGGCAGGACCCTTCCTGTTCAATTTCGCCACTGACGACATTATGCGAAGAACAGTAGATCCATTTCCTGCCGATATCGTTCTAGCACCATCAGGACGCCCATTGACCGGCCTCGAGAACGCTGACCATGTTGTTAAATTCGCGGAAAATACTACGAAACTTCAACATGTTGTCAACCATGTATCGAAGGGCTGCAGTATATGGATTACGTCTACGCCTTCATAAATGTAAGCAGATGTGGATCTCTTCGAGAACTCGAGCGGGAATCGAAAGGTGGACTGACAACCAATAGAACTCGTCGACGAGTTCTGTTACCTGGACTGTACGCTGAAGAACAACGGCAGCTAGAAAAACGAGAACGATATTCAGCATAGATGCGCTAAGGCCACTTCTGCATTTAGCTTCTTAAAGAAATGATTGTGGTCGACCCCCATCACCAACGAAGTCAAGCTGCGAGTCTACCGATCCGCAATCCTAGGGTATGCCACAATGATGATCTTTATGGAGAAATTGATGTCGAATACCGTGGGATGACAAGTAGGAGATATTAATATCTTGCACCACCATGGAAGTGGCTAAAGTAAATCGTCCTCGCTTCTTTGGTCACATCAAATATATTGAGGAGACCAGCAGATCGAATTTTGAGTTTTTTCAACAAGTTTTGAGGAATCTGTCGGATTCAAGCTGGAAGAGGCCACCTGGCCGAAAACGGAACTTCTGGACTGAGGTGGTGAAAGAGGACCTGAGGACAATGGGTGTGGGAAGGCAGTTTAGGGTAAATTTTCGTCGTATATGGAATAGCGATAAATGGATTGATTCTGTGCAAGCTCTCGCAGAAGATCGAAAAGGTTGGGTAGAGCTATGTTCAAGGACGGCACACCTCGGCGAAGATGCGAGTAATTGCGTCAGGCGATGACATCAGCCTGCCGTTTAAGTCAAGTTAAATCACTACTACTACTGGAAGGTGAAGTGCTAGATTTTTGAAAAATTGACCTTCGTCTCGTCTTAACTGTTGCCTCCCAAAGACAAAATGAAGAATTTACCATTGAAATTGCTCGGTTTTACCTTGGATTGTGGGGCGGTAACTCTACCGAAATCATCCGCCTACCGGCAACACTCTTATCTGTCGTATTTTTGTATTATTATATAAATTATTTCCAGCACATCGCTTTACGCTGCTCGCCTCAGTCCTCAACGCCAATCTTTGTTGTGGGTCTGAGGAAGATCCTGTCACAGACGGCACATCTTCAAAGGTTTGCAGACCATTACCTTCTTAAAAAGCTATGCCGATCTCAACCTCTAGCGTCCTTAGTGTTCGAAAACACTAAAAAAGCAAAGACTGAAATAAAAGATGTCACTCTTTGCTTTGTTTCAATGGACGGTGACAATGTTTTTTGTTTAGAAAACCGTAAATACATACGTACATTTCTCATTTCTCGCAAATAGAGTAGGTTTTCTTTCACTTTGTCTCTAAGGTGACAAAAGGGACGAAATTTGTCGCTTGAATTGGAAAGTATTTTAAAGAGATCGGTTTGGATGGAGAAGATTAATAAATTTACAAAGTGAAAACACTGTTGTGACAGCACAAAACACTGCTGCATCGTATCCAATCATTACGTTCTGCATATGACCGAATCCGTTTTATCATAACCATCCAAAGCTTTTGCTACTAGATTTAAACTTGAATAGGACCTACAATCATAAACAAATTGAGCTCGTTTAAAATGCAAAAACAAAATCAAAACCGTTATTTGTAATTGCAATTCCCCCACTGCACTGCAGTAAACGTGAAACAAACCACTTTCAGGATGCTTCAGCTGACTGGCTCCAGATCCATGCAGCCATCAACAATCTTGCCAGTTGTATCACCATGGTCGTTTACGTGATCGGTGCGATTGTGATCGTCTTTTAGGATTCCGATGGGTTCGTGACATCGCGTACGAATCGCTTGAGTGTCGGAATCACCGCTTCAACGTTGCTTCACTTCTGCATGTTGTTCACTTAAAAATTGTGGCATTGTATGTATTGTATTTATCGCGCCGATTCATCAACATCCAGTCAACTAATAAATTTCACGTGATTCTCAAAAATACAAATAAAATAATACAAAAATTATAACTTATGACATGAAATTGTGTTCATTTCTCACGTGTACTACCGGAGCCAAAGAAGCAGATATATATATATATATATATCAGTCTGAACGTCCGGCTAAAGACGGACTTCAGACTTTCTGTGGTGTTCGCTCCGCTCACCACCCACCGCTAATGAGAATAAATTGATAGGAGTGACATTTTCTGTAAAATTAGAATTGTGTTTTTCTAACAACGTTTTCTTCTTTTTCTTAAAGGCAGCATACCACGAATATGAGGTGGTGCGGATTTCAGGTGGAGTATTTGTACACGCGGGATAGTAGGTTATGAAGAAGGATGTGATTCCGTCCATTTCTTCCTAATTGCCATAAAAAATGGTCCGGAAGATGCGCGCGTGCACAAGGCTGTCGCGCTCCAATCGAACTCCTTGTGGAAAATAGTGCGCCGGAACGCTCGAAGCCGTATCTTTCGGGCCGCTTTCTACGGCAATTAGGAAGAAATGAACGGAATCACTCTTCTCTCAACAATCTACGATCCCGTATACGAATACTGCACCGGAAATCCGTACCACTCCAGATTCGTGGAGTGATGCCTTTAAAAGAAATTTAGGCTAAAGATTCACAGTTTTCTTTGTCAACGCCTCAGTTCTACATTTGGAGAACATTTTAACTTCACCTTTAAGCACTCCTTCGATACCAATATAATATAGACACGACTTGGAAACATTACTCAAAGTATAGGTTTCCCTCTTGTTTCCCCCAACAGTTATCACAGAAAGATGTTTCACGTGAAATGTTCTGAACGACATCATCGTACTGATAAAGATAGCGCTCCACATCAGATCACGTAAACTGCTTGCTACTAAATAAGCAGAACTTAGCATTCGTGTTTCCACTTTCTAAAGAACGGAAGAGTCGTAGAGGTGAAAAGCAACGCGGAAAGTGGATACGACTATGAAACGTTTGCAACGTCCCATATAGCTTTTGTGACTTGCACACGAAGTTACTGTGCGATACTTCTACACCACGACACAGGAACTCGACGCCGTGCGACCCGTCGCACCCCATTTTATGGATATCTAGCGCCAGCGCACCAATCCGACGCCGTTGGACCCGTGTCACCTTCTTTTACCGCTCTACGACGCCTATCCGACTACGCGAGACCCGTCACACTCCCTTTTATAGCTAACTGGCGTTGGCGCACGAATCCGACGCCACTGGGCCTGTGTCTCCTCCTTTTACCGCTATACCACGCCTCCCACCAATCCTATGCATTTTGTAGCAAACTGGCGCTGGCGCACCAATCCGACCCGTGTCACCTTCTCTTACCGAATTTCGAATTTCGTGACATACACACAAACACACACACGTGACATAATTAACTCGTATTATATAATATGATATCATGATCATGCTATGTAATAACTGGCTTAGTCTGTCAGGTCTGTGTGTATGTATGTATGTATGTGTGTGAAAAAAATCCAAAAAGGAGGTGCAACAGGTCCACCGGCGTCGAGTTGGTGCGCCGGCGCCAAAAAGCTATAAAATGGATTGCGACGTGACCCGCGGCGTCGGATAGGTGCGCCGGCGCCAAAAAGCTATAAAGTGGGTTGCGACGGGCCCACCCGGCATAGCATTGGTGCGGGGTCCTGGTACAGCGGTAAAAAGAGGAGACACGAGTCCAGTAGCGTCGGATTGCTGCGCCGACAGCATATAGCTATAAAATGGGGTGCAACGTGTCCAACGACATAAAATTGTTGTGGAATAATGCAGTATTATTGCGCAGTAACTTCGTGTGCATGTAGCAAGAGGGAAATGGGACGTTGCAACCGTTTTACACCCGTGTCCCATGCGCGCGTTGCGTCGCGTTGCGCGTTTTCACCTCTATGACTCCTCTGTGTATGTTTTCTTGCTCGTTTGCCTCAGGTTGGTATTATGCCTTCCTCAGAAAGTGGAAACACGAATGAAACCGGCTGCTTAAAAAGTAGCCAACAGTTTACATGATCTGACGAGGAACGTTACCTTTATAAGTACGATGATGTCGTTCACGTCGTTTTATGTTAAACATCATTCTTTGATAGCTGTTGAGGAAAACAGGAGCAGAACCCACACTTGGAGTAATGCTTTAAAATTGTGTCTATATTATGTTGGAATCGAAAGAGTATTTGAAGCAAAAGTTTGGATATTCTCAAAATGTAGAACTGACGCTTTAGAATAAAAACTTTGAAATCTTTCGCCTTTATTTATAGTAAAAAAAAAAGAAAATGTTGTCAGAAAAACAGAATTCTGAGTTTACAGAAAATGTCACTATCATTAATTTTTGATTAATTTTGATTGATCCATCAGTGAAGGCGAGCGAAGAGAACACCACAAAGAAGTCTAAGTTCGGTTTTACCCGAACATTCAGACTGGTATATATAATGTATATGTAGGGACGGGTGTAGCTCGGTCAGAGGTCTGTTTTAGGCACACCGTCGATGGTTCGAAACCGTCCTACTGCAAACCAAGCCATTCATCTCTCCGGGGGCGATAAATTGGTATCAGACTTGTCTTGGACTTGGAGGGTAAAAACACTGACTTGATGACGGGCTGGTCTCCGCAATTCCTCGTATTGGTCAACACGCGTTCCAAAACCTCAACGATTACGCATAGCAGTAAAACGCATTGGCGCATTCCAAGTGACTTTATCCTTTATCCTTTAACGTATATGAATATATAGCGTTCTCCTATAGATAACTTCTCAGGACTTTTTTCTCAAAATAGAATAATAAAACTTTTTCTTTTTCTCAAACATACTCCTCTTCATTCTTTATGATCTTTCCCGCGTTTTCGACAGATTTTCAATGCCCCTCTTCCAAAATTCACTTGCAACTTTAAAATTTTTGGAAACATCGTTGAAATTGGTTTATGCTTGATATCCGATTCCCATGTACTTACCGGCATTATCATATTCCCGTACCATTGTTACACCTAGTGAACTGCTAAAAGGACATATGACGAATGTGCTCATTTGTCATTCTCATTATATTTTTGCAAAAACGAGTCTTAAAACTGACCTGGACTATTCGGAACTTCTGATGAGAATAAGAACAATGCAGATTTGCCAGCTGTGTTCGGATACAGGCATTCTCTTCCACTCCCCTCAGACTTTAATTTATGCAAAAAAAACGCATTACTGACCCAACATTCACGTCAATATTAGGCGCAAAGGTTTGAATGTAATCCATAATGTATTAATAGAGACTGGGGGTGGAGGTAAAAGGAGGAAGAGGAGATAATAAACGAATACTTTTAGCGCCTTCGAAGAACCGTATCCGCACTTATCTTCTTAATCCTTTTTTGATTAAGAAGATAAGTATGCACATGGTTGATGAGCTGCGATGGAGATAATGAAGTTAATGGACGGAATCAAGTAGTTAACGAACTGAAATAATTTCTTCCTCGATAAACGATTTAAATTACGCCCTTCTAATACTTTGGTATTTGCTGTAGACCGAATAGAGTGAAAAGTAGTTGTTCCTTTCTTGAGAACTATAAGTTCTTAAAGCGCTGTGAACCGTTTTCGTGCCTATTAACAGTTCGATTTGCTAGTCAGACATAGTCTGTTGACATTCTATAGACAAGTCCCAAGGCTAGGATATGTACGTTGACATGTTGCTAAATATGTAGAATTCCAATGGGAGGTCCTGAGGAGTTGTTTGTAGCGAAAATTTTGAAGGCGAATTTCATTCTGCATCGTAAGGAAATACTTAATTAAAACTTTCCTTTCTAGTTTATC
Organism: Necator americanus; assembly: GCF_031761385.1. Taxonomy (NCBI): domain Eukaryota; kingdom Metazoa; phylum Nematoda; class Chromadorea; order Rhabditida; family Ancylostomatidae; genus Necator; species Necator americanus. The sequence goes on along the minus strand of NC_087372.1, from coordinate 23,469,091 downwards.
ATTTTTCGTATCCAAAACGACGCTTTTTTAAGGAGTCATTATTTAGGAAACTTTCCACTGAGCTCCTCTGAAGCACTTTCAACTTCTGCTACCATTTTGTTGTTATCACAGGTGAAGGTTCGAAATATCCGTCCGATCGTGTGTCGGATTACTTGATTTTTTTTCTCGAATTATCTCCTCATTCGAGGTTAGAGGTAGACGTTCAGCAGTCAACAGATGTGTACTGGGTAACGGAGCACAGGGTAATTTGACAGCCGGGCCACACCAGACAGGCTCGTTTGAGCTTCCACCTCCAAGATAACGCTTATATCCTGTGGCTCTGTGGCATCATTAGACTGAGTTAATGTATGCATCTGATGTTGCTAACTTTGGTTTGCTGCAAAACTTGCAAAACTGCAGTGTAAAACTCATCATCTACGGTTAAGCAAAACGACATAGGCATTCCACTGACGTCTTTAGCCTGTATTTACTGCTACTGCGAAAAATACTCTAGCGTACATCATTACCACACTTAGTTACCCAGTCTCTTTCCTTTGGGTGAGAACTCAACAGAAAGGATATTTTAAGTGCCACAACTTTTCATTCATGTATCTAGCTGAAATAGTAGACAACTCCCATCACTGAACCAACGCCACTACTCAAATATTTGGAACTTTTTCGAATTTTCGAAATGCACTAAAAAAGTGAAGGGCACAATGTGCCGGACAATTTTTCAATATGACCTGAAGCCTAGGTTGGGCAGCTCTTCCCTCTCCAAAATCCTAAACTTAGCCACACCAAACATAGGTAGCACTCACATCTCTTCTGCAAACCTTAATAAATCAAATGTTATTACTTGTAATAGCTGCAAAACCTTCTCTCGCCCTCAACAGTATAGTACATAGGACATAAAGAGCCACAAATTCGTGATGTATTGATATCTTCTTGAAGTGTCTTTTTTGTGAAACAGATTTTTGAGTAACAATTCCAAAAATGGGACTTCATACACCACAAGAACTTGTGAACCATGTACACCAGCAACTGCCTCGTATACGGTATTCTGAAAAATAACCTGTCGACTCACACTTTATTGATCAACGTGAAAATGAGGACACGATCGTTCGTGTGGTGTGTAGTCCTACAAACAATCGACAATTACCTTTCCGTAAGAAACAAATATTCTCTGACAACGATACAAATAACTACATATACTATTCAAATAAGTTCAGTTGGAGAAAATACTAACTGCATAAACGAGATTGAAGGTCTTAAAGAAAATCATTACCAACTATGCACTACTAATGTAAAATGAAGACGAGTTTCTTTTTAGGATTTTCACATGTATTAAAATGGCTAACAACTGAAAGTGTGACACGGTGCTAACCGTAGACGCACTTCACTAAAACAATGGTAACAGCCGAGCCTATGTTGCTGTAGGCTCAAAAGATCTGAGTACCAGAACTTGGAAAAGTCGCATGTAAGATGGTAAGAAAATGCGTATTCTGCAGCCAGAAAGATGGATGCAAGATCGTTCCGAAGGAACAGACAAACTAAACTAAGAAAGGGGAAGGGAGAGAAGACTGTCTTAAAATGGAGAACATCTGAAGGACGTTCCAAATGGACTAAGAAAATTATATATGATGGGGAATCGAACATACATTACGAACCAGATGAAAAGTGTACAATGAACTAACTACTGAGGAGAAGCGATTTAAAATGAGAGTATAAGGCATCTTATATACACATGGGCTGAACACGAACTGACTGCAGCCACTCATGCGAGGAGGGACCAATCTTCCACGAAAGAAGGGAAGGTAGAGGTCATCAAACTCACATTTGAGAAGCTGTCCTCCACACCCGAACAAAACCCCGAGTACAGAACAAACGATGTACAAAGCAGAACCACCATAACAGTTATCTCACTGTAGACAAATCCATGAACCTACGACGGAATCATTGACACTAGCAGACAGCAAGAGTTATGTCACTTTTGATTTGCTCTCATACTACCATAAATTTGGCTACAGGAGAGTCTGATATGAGTACAATGCAAAGCATCCTTCGTTCGTCCTCAAACGTGAACCCGAACAGGGGGAGCACATCGTTCACCGCCCCCACAAATTACGAACTCACATTAAATAACGAGAACAATAATAGGGATATAACTTAGGAATACAAGTGGCTATACATGGAAGGAGGAAAGCAGGAGCAAAAAGGTAACTTTGACGAGTAGGAACGGAAAATTAAACACTGCTGGATTAGCTCCTTTACCTGGGACTACTTTACTGTATACCAGTGAAGTAATTTCAGTCCAAGCAACAATCCAGGACACGAAAAAAAACAGCAAGCTTAATCTATACACGCATTCAAAATAGCTAATAATACACCTTGACTACACTAACACCTAACTGCACCGCGATTAATACTCATTCACAAACACACCAATGACTGTTCACAGTGCTCAACCACCAATTATGTACAAATATAATTCTGGTCCACTACAACTACTAATCTGCATGAACTCTGAAACTTTCATATCCGCTAATTCGACTAAACATTTCAGAGCGCATGCAGGGAGAATGATTGCACGCCACGACTCAAAAACTATATACAATATTAGCTCGAACCGGTGATGGTATGGGGATGGGGACCATAATGAACAAGAGAATAAGTGCAACCCGGCTGAGACGTACCCGCTAAAACGCGGTGAGTGAGTGTGCGATAGAGTGATATAGCGTAGTGGTCGAGAATGAAGACGGATTATTGATTGAAAAAATACTAGCAGCTAAAACGCTACGTAGAGAAGAACGTTCAGGGTGGCATCAAACATTCACTTCTGTTTCACGATGTTGCTGACCAAGCAAATCAGGCTTAGAGCTCTGAATGAGTACAGATAAATATTCATCCAGTGAAAGTCTCACCTCACGAATTACCTGTCTAACCACTGCGCCCTGGCATGTCTCTGGAGTAGGACCACGGGAGACGCTGGTAATATAGCGGCGCATGTCATTCACAGTGTTGCAAGCTTGGTGCGATGCAGGTGAAGCCGTCCCAACCTTAATCAAAAATATTAAATGCACAAATATGCAGTATGCGCTATGTACAATACCAATGATTTGATTTTCAAAAATAAAAGCTCTCAAACACACCATCTCCTAGTTTGCAATAGGGGCGCCGCGAGATCATCACTCTGATAATACATAAAACTCGCTTTCGAAAGATGCTGGGATAACCTAGGATTTTTGAGCTAAAAGAAACAAGTAGTTGCGTGTAATATACGCCGTAATGCTTGTTAAGAAAACGTGGCACTACTACCCTACTTTAGTGTAGCGGTTAGAGGTTTCGCTGTCTGCACGATCGAACGGAGGTTCGAATCCGCCCTAGTGCTCACCAAACCTTCCATCCCTTCGAGGTCGATAAATTGGTTTCAGACTTGTCTGGGAGGATAAAAACACTGACTTGATACATCGCAGCTAAAAACTGGCTAGTCCCTGCAAGTCATTGTATAGGTCAGTTACATGTTCGTTAACCTCAAACGATTCTGAATTGAAGTGAACGTAGTGGCGCATCCCAAGCAGATTGATTAACGCCTGATACCAGAACAAATCTACTTCTGTAGAGCGGAGTTCCTCCGAAATCCGAAAGGCGTCCTTGCGGAATCATTTTGTTACCGCACGTGGTTAAAGAATGGCGATGGAAATCGAACCGGTCTTGGTATGCAAAACTGTTTATCAATTTCTCGTGACGATAAAAAAAAAATACCGAGTTAAAGTGCATTGCCGCTGTATCTGAGAATAGTTCGAGAGGTCGTCTGCTAGTGATAAATCAGCTGTCCTTTAGCATTATTATTATCATTGTCACTGTTTGTCAGAGAAGAAATGAGCTGGTAGCTCTGATTAAAAGTTGGTGTTTCTTATGACTGAAATTGAATTCAAATCTACTTTTACTTGGTGTTTCTCTCAACAGTGACTCCCGTAAAGGTAGAATGTGCTAATGATTCCTTGGCTAGTTATTCATACTACTAAAGATGACCTCAAACATGTTTCCTCAAGTTTCCTTCTTCCCTCTTTCCTTGCAGAAATGGTGGATGTTTGTGGATAGTGACACTTGTGATCCCAACATTAATAACAAAGTGAAGCAAGCGTCAAGTACTCTTCAAAAGAACTGAAAATGTCCTAACCTTGTAAAATAAACCTAACAAGTATTTTCACTTCTTCGGCGCCCAATACAGAACTGAATTTCAAACTATGATGCTACCCATACTTGCTGCACTAAACGCGACCAAGAGACAAAACCTAAAATGGTTTTGTTTTCTGAGAGTTTCAAATTGTTTTGTGGCAGCAGCCAAACATGAAAAAATTTAAAGAAAAACATGCAAGTTATTTCCTGATAAAGTGTTCCAAATCACAGCTGGTTGCGCTTGTTTGCTTGAGTACAGTTACATGGAATCAGTCAAAGTAAAGAAAAGAAAGTGAAGTCAGAAAGCAAAGAGCTCTAAAATTTCTAAGGCGCTGCATTTATTGTGAAAATCTCTTTTGCTCGGCAACAATTGCATGAAACAGTATAGAACTGCCGAAATTTCGAAATTTCACTTGCGGAAATGGAAATATTTCCACGGCCATTTTTTTGTTTATTAAGACTAAGATCAATACAACATCTCGGCTTTAATCTGAACCCCTTATTAACCCTTTTTGCGGAGCGAGAGCTCAAAATCAGGCGACTCAGAAAATTGATGCAAAGTGACATTTCAGGCATCACAATTCCTGGACAAGAACATGGCTTGAGATCATAAATTACAAGATAAAATAACGATTAATTCACACTAAAACGGGTGCTCTTTTATTTTAATTATTCACGAGATACTGAGCAGCATCTCGCCAACAATTAAAATTGCGGTTATTGTATATCGAAACGATAGTGTTCCACCGAGCACTCACCGATAATGTGACAAAAACAAATGACGAGGGCATTCTAAAACAAATGGAAGAAAAGAAAAATAAAACCGCATCATACCGCAAGTCCGGAGGCGCAGGTCTTCAATGAAACATCACTGGACTGCACTTCAACGCTATTGTTTTGGTTCGCATTCACTTCAAGTGAAGCTGTCTCGCTACTTGGTGGGTACACCATCATACCACTGAATGGATCCACGAAAGCCTCAGGAGGCATCATGAAGAGCGGCAGCGTCTGATGTGACTAAATGATCGTAGCAATCAGAATCGTACGCACATAGAGAAAAAAAGTGATGAGCTTAAAGGGGACTCACCTGGCGATCACCGCCGAACTGGGTGGTTGGTGGCTCTGTTGGGCTAGCACTACTGACGGAGTCAGTTGTGCTTACCCTGTCATCCTCATTGATAGGGATCTTTTCGAGACGAGAACTTAGACGAGCTGCCACAAAACGGTTCATTACGTTGAAATGCTCGCTCATCTGCTGCACATCGCGGGCAGAATCAATTCTGAACACAATGGCGCTAGAGCTAAAAAGAGTTCAAAATCTCTTCGTTTTCCAAATCAAGCTCACCGGAACAGATTGCTAGGAGTCTGAAGAATTGTGCTGGGAGCGCTCTGCTTAACCCAAGGATGGTCGAGAACTTCATTTGCAGTAAGCCTCTCGCTCACATTTTTCACCTGTTAAAAGACATTAAGAGGAACAATTGGACTTATTATGCAGCAGTAGGACAATGAACTCACCAGTAGGCTACTGACAAGATGCTTCGCTTCTGTACTGATCATGCTCCATTCATCTGCTGGGAAGTCGTATTCACCGCACTGGATACGACGAAACAACTCTTGTTGACAATCGTCGCATGGCTGACCTTCTGACCAACTAAAAGTCATCAAAACTTAATGGCACGGACAGTAAGTAAGCAAATCAAAATCAGAAAAACTGAACGTTTGGAAAAAAGGAACTATGCCACAAAATTGACGATGTTGGGATCTTTAATGAAGGATACAAGGTTCGGAGATATATGAGGTAGATTACGAGTATGAACGTGTTCACGCTCGATTCCATCTTTACCGTAGGGGATGGTTTTCATGGGCCTTATGTGCTCCTATTCTAACGAACTAATTACAATTTTGAAGAACTTACAAGGAGTCAGTGCAAGTTGTCAAGGATATCACAAGCAAAATGCCTTATATTTTTTAAACGTTGCGAAGGACAAAATCACAGGACGAAATATTTCTCAACTGCCTACAAAACTAAAACCCTCGAGTTGAGCAGTAACTAAGCTGTTTAACTTATCACCGAAATACTGCGCAACTTTGCTGGGAATACCCAATAAAGAGTTACGAAACCGTACCCGCAGTCTTCGTCATCACATTCGCCTTGGAAAGGTGCGTAACCGCAAAGCATGATGTATAGAATGACTCCGAGCGACCACATATCGCATCTTTTGTCATATCGAAGGGCATCGTTGACAAATGCGTCCACCACTTCTGGAGCCATGAACTCAGCGCTTCCAACTGGAGATGCAAGATCCGGCTCTGATGCAATTTGAGGCATTCTGGGTGGAGAATGTCCTTTCACCGGACGACTGGCCAGGTCTAGATCGCACAACTTCACGGGACTCACACGGTCCGGCTCAGTACACAGTATATTTTCCGGCTTCACGTCACGATGTGCTATTCCTAGACAAGTACATGTTGTACTCGAGTACAAAAAAAAACTAATATTAATCTGCGAAGAATGCTACCTCGGTCGTGGAGGAACTTGAGCGCAGTAGCTATGTCCACAGTGACACGGCGAGCCTCTTCTTCTGTGAAATAGCCTTTCCGGATGATGTGTTCCAACAAAGGTCCTCCACGCATCTTCTCGAAAACCATGTAGAAGTTCACATCATCTTCGAACCACTGTAACCAATAACTCTTAAGTGTTTTAACACATGAAAGTCCCGGAATAGGACCCACTTCAATCAACTGGACAATGTTCGGCTGGTTTTTGCACATCTTAAACGTGTTGACCTCTCGCAAAATTCGCGATCTGGTGTGCGATTCCTCATTTTTGTCAACAACCTAGAGTTAAACGAAAAATTCGCATACGAAAAGTCAAGCACGATTCTCACCTTAACAGCATACTCCTTCCCAGAGGCAATTGACACGCAAGTTTGCACACTCGCATATGCTCCTGCACCCAATTTCTCCTGAGTCAGTTTATAAAAGTCTGAAAAAGAATTTTATTTGCGTTTCACTATCAATTTCAAATAAAGCGTAACTTTATTTTTCATTTCTCAGCTAAAAGTAATGTAATACGAAGCGTAATCCTTCATTCCAGCAACTTAAAAGAAAAATGAATTGAACACTAGTCACACTTTTTAACCTTTAAACCGAAATATTCACAATCGTTTTATTGAACCACTGTTTCGATCCCAATTAATTCAGATACTGAGTCTTTACAGTCTTTCACATCTCAACCCTATATGCGCTAAAGGCTCTGATTAAAGATTAAAACAGGCTTCTCATAAAAATTTTAAATGAAGAAGCAAAGGAAACGGAACAACATTTGTTCTGGCAACTGAACAAGGGATCACTGTCAGTATCTAGTAGTGAGTAGCGTGAAACCCGGATAGTTACCCTAAAAACCATGCAGAACGATTCTCGCCTTCAAGTAATTGGTATTTCTGAACATTATTTGGATCTACAGATAACAAGTACGTTTCAGTACATATAGAACACACCCATTAGCTCAACCATACCCTTCAGCTACCACCTTTCCCATTTGTGGAAAAGATCTAACGCTCTTCAGCGCACCATTCCTTTTTTTTGTTTGTGTAATGAAAACAACTTTGGTTTAACATCATTTTCCAGAAGTGCGAATTGCGATTGCGATTAACATCATTTTGTTTTTGCGTGAAGAGTGGAATTTCTCTCACATGGATACCCACAAACCTGCACTTTGGAAATGGAGTAATTTCAAATGTTGATTCTTAGTTTCAGCAACATTTCGTGCCTCGAAGACATGACTTACTAACTAGGTTTATCATTAGGGAATGAGGTTAATGATAACAAAGCAAGTGTTAAACAAAACCCAATTTAGTTACTCTGACGTTACTACAATAGTGAAGATTCTCCGCATTTGATCCGCTACTTTTCAGGATCAGTGTGAAAATTACTTGGACAATTTCTGCAATCGCACGAGCCTTCGTGGCAGCACCGAAATCGAAAGCTAAAATGTATATGAGTCAATAAATCAGTTCGACATCACTGCTTTTAAATTATGAATTTTAATTTTATGCACTTTTTTTAGAGATTAGTAAAACCTTTTCTATGGGGGTTGTACATAAAAATATCAAATTAGTTGAAAATTTCCCTTCATTTCTTTCCATATCCACTATAATTACAAGGAGCGACTTTCGAATATGGGACAAAAACTAAGAATCGTCTGCCAAAACGAAATACCGACAGACCGATTTCTCTCCTATTTGTAGGAAATGCAAGGAAAAATCAATCACTGATCACGAGCTCTCACACATTTTGATAAAGAATGTGAGAATATCTCCAAAAAGAAAACATCGATTCTGCCGAGTTATTGATGTTTGCTCGATTTCGTTCTCTTCCTAGAAAATTTAAGAACAAGGACGGTGCTGTCTGAGTGCGTGTAGAGAGGGTCCCGGCGGATTTTCGAACATGCCCCGATCATGCCTCGTCAGACCAATTAGCTATTGTATGCATCCTGAAGAGATTCACCTTCGCTGCTACTTAAGAAGCTCACACTGTCTACTTAACGCTAGGATATAACTAACGAGCTATTCAATTGTTTAGGGGAATCAAACACATCCATTGAGTCCACAGGAATTGGGGAACGGTCAAGAGGTACCCGTATGATGTGCCGCCGCGTATCCCGGAGGCTAATGAGCGTCGTTAATTGCACCTCGCGTCTCCTGATACCGTCATTATCGCTACAGTAGCCTGACTGCTCCTCTTGTGCTACGTCTTCAAGACGCCCCGCCCACTCCGCCCTCCCCTCCCATTTCGCCGCGTCTACCGCTTTTACGACGATTTTTTTTTCGCCGCGTCCACAGCTTTTATAATGCGCTTTTAAAATCGAACAAAAAGGAAAGTACCTGGTATTAGATGTTGTTCGAAGGTCTACATAAAGTGTGCTTGTAAGTTAATATAAAAGAAGGAAAGAATGAAATAGGTTTGTATAAGTGACATGCCATTTAGAAATGCGAGTGAAAAAGAAATTATCCTGTCTCGACTTGTTAGGTGAAAAACACTCATTCATCCCTGGGAGTGCAAGAGATGTTTCAAAAAATGTCCCACTGATCGGTGTTATGCTATCTTCTTTACCTTTTTTCCCTTTCTAAGGATTTCTTTTTGTTTATCTAGCTGGGTAAAACTGGCATCCAACGATTAACGAGGCGTGAATAATGCCTCGCAGACATACACTGTACCTAAAGGTATATCTCGAAAATACAAAGCTCTCTGTTCGCCACTAACACACCTAACCTCTCGTATTGATTCTATGTAGAGAATAGATAAAAATGATGCGATAAAACGGTGTTGAAAGAAGTTTGAAGAACCATACAAAGTTCTATTATATAAAACTGTATAAAACGTACAAGTACTAAGTATTGAAGTACTTGACAGACGCTCGATATAAACATTATATCTAAGTAAAATTTTGAAAAGGTAAAATGTAGAAAGAAGTTTAAGGAATGTATACAAAGTAATTAGCGCATAAATTTACTGTTATTATAGGTGCTGCAGTTGAGGTTGAACACGAATTCGCTGAATGACATCGTGACAAACACATACTTATGCACTACTAGTTTATATAGAAAACTTGGGGCATGAAATGTGTTAAATTATGAGATCTTTGAAAATATATGTATGTTATTCTTTTTCCTGGAGCATCTTTTTGAGATAATTTTTACTTATATAAAGTTACATTGGATAGAAGGATCCAATTCTTCTCTTTTATTCCCAATAATATGCGTTTGGTTTACTATCAGTACATCAGAATATCCGTACATCAGAATTCGCTGCGGCAATTCGTTTTTCACTAACATTCCTTCAAAATTCGCACTATCCACCGCTTCATCGCGACGCGAACGTCGCGCGCGGCGTTGATCAGAGAGCAATAGGGAGGCGGGGTGTGGGTGATCTCAGACGGTCGTGGAGGATGCCTAGCTGGTGGAGCGGCAACCGTAATTACGCGGAGGAGCGCGGTGCTGAAGGGAGGACATGAGCGGTCAGCCGGTTTTCACGGGTACCTCTTGTCCCGCACCCAGAAGGTCGGCAAATAAATTGGATACAGAAAAGCTTGAAAGTTACAGGATAGTAATCTTCATTCCCGTTACTTTTGAAAGCAGGAATGTTGCATGTTTTCAACGAAAACATGAAAGAACGTAGTTTGAAGCTATTAGATGCATCTTTCTCTCATATTTAACGTTAACGTTGGGATTTCTTTTGCTTCTGGTACGGTTACAAGTTTGAGGTCAACTCACATCACAAAATTCCTGTGGTGTAAATATGAGAGAAAGATGCATCTAATAGCTTCAAACTACGTTCTTTCATGTTTTCGTTGAAAACATGCAACATTCCTGCTTTCAAAAGTAACGGGAATGAAGATTACTATCCTGTAACTTTCAAGCTTTTCTGTATCCAATTTATTTGCCGACCTTCTGTATTTCTGACCTCGTAGAAGGGAAGGATTTCCTTCTACGAGGTCAGAAATACAGAAGATTCATTTGATAAAATTTCTAGACTTCCTAAAGGTAATAACTGGACAAAACTCGTCCCCGTCCTCTTATTGTGTACAAAACTCGCTCCTGTCCTACTATTAGAAACATCACACACACACACACACATGTATTATTATGCATATTGTTTTTGAATTGATTCCGTAATTCCGACAACTCGAATAACTCTTATTTACATAATTCATTATAGTTGTGTGATTTTTTGCGTCTCTATGGCCAGAATAGCATCTATGACGGTTGTCTGTACCTCCATGAACGACTGAAGCCTATATCCGCAGCATACCGGCATATCCTCATGCAAGTATACACGTAATGTGTCGGAGGCATTCGCGGAGAATCCGCCAGGACCCTCTTTACCGTTCCCCATCCTGTCTCACATTGTCTATGCCAAACGTGTTTATTCGTGTTGTGATGCACTTTCGATTGGGACAGGTTAGAGAGAAGTGCTCATCTGTCATAGAAACTGAGTGCATGGCGGTAGATACGTCGCGTCAACCCAATTCAACAAGTTTGTCGACTATTGTAAATATGTAGTATGAAGAAAATTTGAATAGAAAGAAAAGACTAACGTCAGTAAAAGATATTTTTAATTGCGCTTCCAATTCTACTAATCACCAATATCACAGCCACCTCGGGCGAAAATGTCGATCAAACACAAAATATCAGTGGTGTTACGGTTTTCACAAAGTTTTCTCCACGCCCACTCAAATTTCCGCCGATAGGATCTTTGAATATTGTGGTTGTCTTTAGTAAAGTGTAATAACCTCGAGCGAAAAGGTCTATTTCATCGATTTATCGACTTTTGTGCACTTTTCTCCAAACTGAGCGAAAACAGCTGCAAAACTTGGTGCGTGCAAATTACGAATACGGCAAGCATTTTGAACGGAAATATCGGTGAAACAGATTCCATCGATTTTTAAAACCATATTTTCCAAGGGGCAAAAATTCGCCTATTGCTGTTTTCCGTCACTATTACCGCACTTCGAGAGAAACAAGAAAGTCAACTGATTCACTGATTTTTACGCGCTTCTCACGGCACACTACGCTTAGTACAAACACGAAATACGATGCAGGATGTAGGTCTACCATTGAGCAGATGCATAATCAACCACCGTTTGTCGAGAAATGCTGATAAAAGCATAGGCACACGAAAAGATCAACTCACTCAATATTAGAATATAGAACAAAGAAACGAAATTGCATACCGAAGAAACCAGGTTTGTGTTGATATGATCCACTGCGTGTTCGGTTTCTGGGACTGCGCACACTTGACGACCCACTGCCACCACGCATTCCAAGGGGAACTAGCTCAGCCGGTGGTTCATCATCTACGCCATCCACATCGCCATCGCTCTCGTCCCCCTCAAATGCGCCTCCGAAGAAGCGGTCCGTATCGCGACCACCGTAGTACGATCTATAAATCTGGTTTCATTTACACCAATCAGTTCCATTTTAGGGGCAGAGTTAACGAATTTTTGCATAGAATCATCTTTTAAAATCCTTTTTCCCGGGAAGGTTCGAGACTTTCTTGATCGCAGCAGATCATTTGTTACCGATGGCACATCACGGTCGTCACGAGTAGATCACTCGGCCAAAGGATTTGAATGACTGTATGTCTTCAGACTACATCAGATGGTAGCAGAATGTATCGATTAGCTGCAGTACAAATAATATGATTTGGCCACTAAAATAATTCCAGTAATTAAAAGTCACGGTCATAGGGTGGAGCTTAGAGGCGAATCCTTCCAAAGCGAAGGAGATCACCTTCAATGTAATGGATGTGTTAACAAGTGAGTGTAAGTAAGAGTTAACAACACTAATTACCACCCCTCCCTTTCTACTTCTGAAGGCAGCAGTTTTCTACTACCTCCATAAACAGAACAGAAACACAGTGCGTTTGTTCTTTGAAAAGAACCGTTGGCATTCTCCTCTTACAAGCTCTCTCATATCTGAGCGTCTTAATGTCTTAACTACAGTTCTCGTACTTCACCTCCTTTCATCTCCATTAAAGGTAGCATAGGTATCAAAGGTATGAAGAGACTGAATTAAAAATATGTTACAACGAGAGCAGAGAACATTTTCGTAAGAACAGTGTTATCGGAACATCGTATCACGAAACTGACGATGTCGTGGTCTCTGTGGGCAAATATAAAGTGCCGAGCGTAAATTACGACTATGAACGTGACCCCGCTCAATTCTCCTAATCGTCCTGAAAAACGTTTTTCTCCTCCGAAACACGGAGGATGCGCCATTGCACAAGCTCCGATTCTCTCAGTAGCCTATTCATTAGTTTTACCTGAATACTATGCTGAGGAGACCTCACTGATTTCCGACCACCCGCTCGTAGATGCGCTCGTACATAAAGGTTCTAACATGCTGCGTTCTAACATACTTTGTAGAATAAACGCCGTTTTCCATGCCGTTTTTCAGAACGACTAGGGAGAAATGAGAAGAGTCACGCACATACTCGCACTCTACACCCCGAAGTGTATATTTGCTCATAGGGATACCAACATCGTCAGTTTTGTGATACGCTGCCCTTGAGAAAAGGGAGTTCATTAACATGTTTTTTTTTTAATAAAACGTCATCCCATCATTCTTTTGATATGCACCTCTCTCTTGTTGGATTCGAATAGGCAGAAAAGCGGAAAAACAGCTTCAAATTCGAAGTCTCCGACTTTCTCTTTCGAGTCCATTTCCTTCACATCAGAAACAAACAAGGGAAAAAAAACAGTATTGGTGCAGTTTTGTAGCATATTTCCTTCTGCATCTCTTTCCGTCTTTGTTTCCCTTCCTCACGACGAGATTATGCTCTTTGGAAATACTACATTCCAATTTTTATGGAAACTTCGCTTTTCAAATTCTCTGCGGGAACGAAATTTTGTGAAAACTAATATACAGCCTTTAATTGTTTGCATCCTCGTGCATCCGCATACACTGTTTATTTTCTTTCTCAACAAGGACGTTTAGTGATTACTTTGGCGGGTTTTTGCGAGTAGTAAAAACGCGCTAAAACTTCGTATTTACGCTGTACTTCCGTAGATGGTTTGCCCACATTATCTTCTCACTTTATCGTGAGTTTTCGGTTTGCAAACCAGAGTTCAGTAAAGTTGTACTTTACACACTTCAAAACCACAAAGGGATTAGTTGAGAGACCACTTCGTCAACCCTCTAAAAGTGAAGGGGTCAGAGCTCCAGCTCCAATTATCGCTCGCAACAGCTAGTTCCATCGCACCGCGTCCAGTGCAGCCGCTACGCAATTGCACAAACTTTGAAATCGTTTCCATCCAACTATGAAACTCTGTTGTAATTGAGATCCGCGACAAATAACAATGAAATATAAGGCAAATTCAGCGATTTTCTTTCACAGACGATGATATTACCAGCGGTAACACGTAGTTGCAGCGATTCTCGTCCATAGAGGATACATTATATTATGGAATTCACCAAACTAGTCGTCTCTTTTACTTTAAGCGGTTAAGCGTACTAAAACTAAATAAAACCCATATGATGAACTTATGGCCAGGTGAAACTTAACAACAGAGGACACTCATCAACACAAAAAAGCGTGGACACCTACCTATCACGGTGTTCACCAGACTCGCTGGAGGAATTACTTCCAAAGCGATTCAACGACACATCTCGTTCGTCGTCGTCGCTTAGAGGGGCACCTGTAAAAAAACCCTCTTAACTGTACTTTCAAGAACTCAGAATTGTGTCTCGAGTAAATCTTAACCAATTGTGCTCTTGCTCACCAGCATAGACTTATAGCAACGAGTACAGAGTAATCTCAGAAGGTTAGACCTTCGACTGCTTAAGTGATCCTGATGAGCACTGAGAGCAGGACAGTTTAATAGCAACAAGCTCGATGGTCCTTGCCTCTCCCCCTCCCCCTCCTCTTTCTCTATCCCTCTCTCTTCCCGCCATCAACTAAAACAATTACAAGGGAATACAAAAAAGTCTGCTGAGCAAAACATGCGCATCCAAAAGCTCAAATGATCAAAGAGTGCCCAGGTTTGGTTCTGGACCTGAAGAAGAAATCAAGTGAGTATTCGACTACGAAAGCACGCTTCTTCAAACTCTATTGATTATGGTAGTTCAAGCGAAAGAAAATGACAACAAGTTTTTATCACTTGGAGCAGACTGGCACAAACGGATTCAGAACGTCGCTCAAGCCATCGATAAGTGAGTCATCGTAGTCCTAGTGTAATTTGCAACTTCTGCAGGAAATGCTCTAATTAAGCGACAGGATGTGAATAACGGGAAAGAATGGTTGATAAAGACGGAAATAATCAAATGATTTAACGTCGGAAGTGCAGCAATTAACAAAGAAACTTTAGTACTTCTGTTAGTTTAAGAGAAATGAAACCAAATCCAGATAGTCGAACGAAGTGATAGTGAAAAATAAAGAGACTCGCTACTAAGGCGCAGATTCTAACTCTCAGGTGATCATTTGAGTAGTTGTTAGCAGAAGGTTCGTGTTCTAATGTGTAATTTAACTAATGTCCAATGTCGACCAAGAAAATCGCGTCCGGGTAAAATGAAGAGGACTACTCCATACTAAACAAACAAACTTACGGTTGAGCTGATCAATGACCGATATAGGGAATCCATTGTGTAGCAGAGTCATCTTGTTGCTGCTGGGAAAGTACCGGTAGATCGGGAGCTGGCGGGTGGACAGAGAGGCCGGCGGCTGCACGCGACGCGCTCGCTGGTTCTGTGGGAGGGCGCTGCGGCTGGCGCAGCGTTCGATTCGATAAGTACCGCCCACCGCTGGGACGAAAACATCGGGGGATGTGGCGGTCTGTTGCTCTCCCCTGCGTCTCTGCAGCGGACTGTGTCATGTGCTCGCTGGGGTTCCAGTGCGATGAGGGGGACCACCACTACGGCGGGGACCGACGGTCTTGAACTGATGGTGCTAACATTTAACCCTGTCGCCTTCTTGTTCATCCACAGCATGTGTTCCGACCAGTCAAATTTACCGTTGCTTTTAAGGCAGAAGCTGTTGTCTACGAGATCGACGGGCATGCAAATGCCATCAGCTGAGTTATTAACTGAGAAGACTGCATGCACCAAGATTTTTCGAACCGACAAGCTGCAAGTGTGGGAATATAGGAAATGATATAACCTATAACAGTACGGGTACCTCCATAAGTCAGTTCTATCAGTTAACAGGAGCGCAACGAGTTGTTTACCTTCCAAAGAGTTTGTGATCAGTTCAGTATGAAAATGCATGTGTATGTCTCGGCATAACATTAGCTCGTTTGCGATTACTGCTTTGGTATCCATTGAATAAAGTCCGCACTTCGCACGTGATTGGATCAATGATCCCCATTGCACACCGTCCGACTCAACTGGGAAGATACGGCGCTTCTACGCTATTACTGCGATTCGGACTTCTCGATGTGATTATCTACACATTTCTATAAAAATGAAGGCTAGTTGTCCCGTCCTAAACTACGCATATGATATGAGATGAAGGATGACAACCCTACATCACGAATATTTCGGATGCTCGTTTTGCAAATAGATACTGTTGATATCAACTATTGAAGGCATCACCCCACGAATCTAAGGTGGTGCAGATTTCAGGCGAAGTATTCGTATACGGGATGGGAGACTGCGGAGAGGGAGGTGATTCCGTCCATTTCTTGCTAATTGCCGTAAAAAACGGCCCGGAAGATGCGGCGCCGCACAAGACTGGAGCGCTCTAATCGAACCTCTTGTACAAAATGGTGCGCCAAAACGAATGAAGCCGTATCTTCCGGGCCGTTTTTTACGGCAGTTAGGAAGAAATGGACGGAATCACCCCTTTCTCCGTAGTGTCCCATCCTGTATACGAATACTTCACCTGAAATCTGCACCACCTCAGATTCGTGGGGTGATGCCTCTAACTACGAGAGAAATAGGTGATTTCGAACAATATCGGCGTGGCAAAATTTCAATATGGCTAAATCCCTTCTTAGCGAGAGTGGGCAATGCTTAGTAGATTGAGAGGAAATCATTCAAAGTGAAAACAGTCAAGGTTCTCCTAGACGTGCACATTCTTACGAGTTTCTGAGTTTTTGACAGTAAGACTCTTCTATGTAGAAGAATGAGATGACAAGGCAAACAAGATAATCTCCTTCTAGCTAGCTAACAGATAGCTTCAGCTAAGATAATGCTGCAGATTGGGGATGACATGGATACGACTGGATATAGCGTGCGCAGTTTGTAAAAAAAAACTGCTTAAACAGAGGTAGCTGGTGACGACGTCGTCGATGTGACCGTATAGCGTTCAGGGGGTGCAAGGCCTAAGCTTAACACAAATTGATTGAACCACATTTTCACATTTTCCCCATTCATTGGAATAGGATTCGTAAAATGCAGTGATAAGTTATGTAAAAGTTTCCGTCTTGTACATAGACCACAACAACAAACCGTGGCTCTGTTGACCGCATCACTGATAGATCTGAAACAACATCCACAAAACCTCTGCATTCATAGACAGCTGACTTGTGCGACATATGCCCTTGAAACCCTACACTACAGGAGATTGTCGCTTGATGTGGTCCTATCACGATCAGCTAATGGAAGATTCTTCTAATATATGTATGATAACCTTCGAAGGGAGAATTGATGTGTGATACAGTTAAACAACATGTTCTCGTCTCTCTCTGTAAATTTTACATTGCGATCTATGCACTGCTATTCAGTATTCTTCACATTCGTCTTCGAGAGCATATCTATTCCCAGCCAACCCGCCGAATTAGAAAGACTGATTGCCCACTTTATTCGGCCGAAAAAATCGATGACCTTCTGTTCCCAGAATATTCAGCGAAAATGTCAGATCCAGAGGCTGGCTCTCCGATGGCTCCTTTGCTTCCGCAATATCCGCCGAAAATGCTAAATGCTGGGTCGCGATAACTGCTCACCGATGATCATCTTGCTTCCAGACTATTCCCCGAAAAGGTCAAATCTATGGGCGTGATAGACTCGCTAACGATCCTTTGAGGACATACCCCTCTCAAATGCTGCTGATAGTGGCTCGCCGATCAGCCTTTTGCCTCCAAAATATTCCCCGAAAATCCAAAATGCTGCGATGCGGTGGCAGCGCACGTGCTGTCCGTTGATCTGCGTCCCTGCCCAGGAAGATCTGTCGCACTGCACCCTCCGTCGACGGCATCACTCTCGCTGATGGTCTGCGATCTTGCCGGTCTCACCGATCACGCCATTCGTGCCCCTTGTTCATCGCCCAAGTCATCGATTTCGAATGACGTCACGTTTGCCGAAATGACTTCCAGAGGATTTGTGATGAGACATTCATGATCTATATAATAGTAGATATTGGACGCGGGCAGAAAGAGCTTATAGGTCGATCATCGCGTACGTCTTCACGGGAGGTACACCTTATCGCTTAACGTATTGCTTTCTTTCACTTCTTGTAGGTTCAAAACAGAAGAACGGAAACTCAATAAACTTCAAGAAATGATGCAGAAAATGTGTACATGATGACCTAATAATTATGCAAGTAATAAGAGATCCATGCTGAGCATGCTTATGAATGTAGCATCCAAAACATCTTGAATGTAGAATAAAAATGAGAAATTGATAGATCCAGCAGCTGTACTTAGAATACTATACATGCTCGTGACTGTCTGCTTCTAGGAATCTTAGACCTCTTGGAAGATGGATAAAAAAACGCCACAGCTGAAAGCAAAAGTAAACACCATAATAGGACTTTTTTCTTTTGAATTGGGGCCAAAACAATGAGTTTCTGTATAATAGAGATATAAGATGTCGAAATGGTATAAAATGGTATGATTTTAAAAGATGAACGTACACGTGCCACCGTATGCGAAGCCTTCGGTTTCGACGAAGAACATCTTCAAATAGGTATTCGGTATATTAAGGCACTTTGTATAGACGATGAGCAGGTGGGCGCGACTGCGAAGCACGCAGGATGTGAGATGGAACGAAGCAGCTAGCGGATGGATATGGAACGAGCCTGAAATCACAACGAAGAATGTAGCTGAGGTGAATAGACGAAAACTGACTATAAGAGGACTGCGTGTAACATAGGAATATCAACTAGGATTACGAAATTTGGTAGGAAAAATCAATGTAGCAATGATTCAGTATAGCTGCTTACGCAAATGCGCGAAACCACGAGTTTTCACCGCTATAAATATACGAGTGTATTCGAAAAAGTCCTTAAAGTAGTGGGCACAAACAAAGAATTACAATACAATATAAACGGCTATAGCCACTATGACAGAGAACACTACAACGCTATATGTAATTTGTGCGCCGATGGCATTCTACTAGTATGCCTAGTAGAATATCTGGTGCAGGGAAAGCGTTAAGGTGTGATTTCAGCAAGAAGCGGTGCGATATGAAAACGCCGCACCAATGGGTCTTGCTGAGAACCCACCGTTCTCAGAAAGATGATAGGAATCTCACGTAGTGCTATGGGAACCAACTTCACGACTGATTACGTCGTAAAGCGCTCACGAGATCGTGTACAGCGCTGTCACCTGCTGCCAGAGAAAAAGGTGCCACCACCATCAGCGAGCCGCTATTATACATACACATATAATCAAGAAGCGGTGCTGAGCAGAAAAATGTGACAGTAGATGGAGGATTTAAACAAGTCAACCACGATTTCCAGTTAATTTACCATGGAAACATCGATAAACTATTTCTCAGCAATTTACAGAAGAAACAGTGGGAATCGATGAAATTCTTCAAGGAAAGGGACGCCACAAAATGCAGAAAGGGACAAGAGGGGAGCAACGTCTCAGAAAAATCGACAAATGAAACTACAAATATCTTCAAACAATTTGAAACAAATAACTGACAAAAATTAATAGAGGTAATATCGGGACCGAGCATGTCTCCCATGATGCGCCTTTGATTGGGACAAGAGTAATTGTGTCACGCAGAGAAAGACTATTACGCATATTGCACTGGTTCAAAATATTTGGTGCCAACTGAAGAGACGGTCCAGTACAAAGCTCTACCCAACCAACCCACTATTATGTGTTTTCTCCACGCCTCAGATGAAAGTCAAAGAAATCACGTGTTACGCTAATGTGGCTTCCCAATGCCTCAAGTTCGATGCATTGTGAAAAAATGATATAGTATGTGGTTCCTCTGCGAAGGGATGAGTATAGGAATTGGCATTTCCATCATTCTGAACAACCGCTCTGGTCTTTAATAGCCGCTGTCAACTAAGTTTGAGGTGACAGCCATATCCAGACCATCTGGTGTTTTTCGATCTCCTTTCACCGTGACACTACGATAACAATGGCAATTCGTGATTACTAAAGCGGAAACTCGGAACAACACGTGCCGGCAGTTGAACAGGGGGTCATACTTATACACTGATAAAAAAGACTTGAGCTTGATCAACAAACATCGACGGATGATTATTAGATTGTGAGCAAAAAATAGACAAAGGCAAGGCACACATGTTATTGGAAAGAGTGTGATGAGAGTGGATTGCATCCAAAATAAGCACCTATTTGGCGACAGATGCGACTAAGAATTGCAGGTGTAAACTGAGCTCGTGGATTACAGAACATATCAGCATTATCTGATGGAAAACACCAGAGATGTTTTACTCTGAGAATTATGCTTGTTTGCAATTGAGTTTCATTCCTATCTATTCAGCGAGGGCATAATTAGTCAAAATATCGTGTTAAAATGGCAGAAAATAAGCAAATCATGCATTTGAACGATTTTTCTTTGAGAACTGTTAAAATTCCCAAACGTGGGTTAAAAAGAAACAATAAGAAGTGGATTCAGGATGACGCGGATAATTAAATAAAAAGGCAAGAGGCTTCACAAAAAAAGTTGTCATTCTAGAACCGCACGAGATCTAAAGCGCGTTCAAACACTCAAACAACCACTCCGAGTGGCTACTGTCATCCGAGATCTTTGTTCTATCAGTCGTAGATTTCAACTACCATTCATAGTTGGCATCATGCTTCATGATTCTGAACACTATCTACCGAACTCTTCTCATAATGTGGAAGTGTTTTAAAGTGATTATATCAGTTTACTTCATTAAACAGTGGACCTTAATTCGGATCCAGACCCATAAACACGCACCTCAACGCCGAGGGTGAATCAAATTATAACGACAAACAGCTAGTGCTTCATGCATATGCAGCTAAGGACGTGTTGGAGGATGTGGTACCAATTAATTTTTACAGTTGATCTAGCTCAACGACGCACATTCGTTCTCCATATAATTTCGTGGGTATGGGAGGTGAAATAGCGTAGGTGGTATCCATAGCGAAATTTCTTGGCTGAAACTACACTAACGCGAATACAAACGTGTTGAGACAACCTCTTAGATTGAGAATATTAAAAGGCTGAACAAATCACATCTATGGGACAGAAATTTAGGAAGAAGATGGACATGATACCTAATGGCAAATAGTGAAGCTACTAACCTTTCTTGCCACTAAACCGCTCTTATTTCTGAAAGTGAGTAACCAAGTCAGTCAACGCCCCAGAACCTAAGCATTACTCTTAGAGGATCTACAACATGTAGATACTAAAAGTACTAAGAGAAAGAAGATGGAGTCCCCAGAAATAAGGGTATGGTTAAGTGTCCCCTCTCTCTCTCCCTCAACTACACTTTACCCGCAAGTAGGTACTTGTCCAATCCTTCGTGAAAAGGAAACAAAAACAATCTAGAAAGCAGTGGCGGAAGGGTTGCAAAGCGAATGAGTTCATGGCGGATAAAGCACTCGAGAAAGACTAGATCGGTGTGAGGCCAGAACAAGAACAACAGGAATCATCGTAAGGCGTAGGAATGGCAAATACGAATTTAGCGCGCTCAAAAGCAGGTTGGCGCGAGATTACAAGTGGAATGAAAATTTACGATTTTTAAATTTCGTTCAATAATCCAGCTGGAATGACGTGATGTCGACCACCATGAAGTGCTTTACCAAACTCTAGTCCTAGTGACGTCTAACACGTCACTAGAACAATGATCGTCCGATCAAAAATCAAATTCTTTGACAACGCTGTACACTAAGTATGTCGGCGTATATTGGTAAACGTGCAGTTCGATGAGAAGGTGAGACAAAGACACGGCAAGATGGATGTCAGTCGAACTGCTGTATGTAGGTTGACGCATGACTGTGACGATAAACGGAGAGCAGCTCTTCTTCACAAGCCTTTGCATGAAACACTGACAATTAGCCTCTGACAACTTGTCTTCACTTGTGTCTACGAACTGTAAATTCGAAATATGTAGAAAAAGCTGCCTCTTGTAGCTCTTTCCAGGCATGCTAATATTTCTAGCTCACAGTTATTAAGAAAAAGTTTAACAAAATTGATAAGCAAAAAAATGACATCGCCTCGAATCAGGCTACAATGCGGTAGACATCAGTACTCACGTACTCTGGTATTTTGGGATCAGGTAGCAGAATTCAAACAACATTCAAAGTCGCGATAAGCAGAAAGAAAACTAGCTGGCTTTGACTTCTCCAGGTCTGACGAAGGCGATATACCGAGAGGTTAACTGTCAATAAAGATCAACATCAGTCTTGGCTGCAGCTGATGCAAATCAGTGGAAGGGAAATTCCTAGTAGCAAGAAATGAGAACCAATAATTCCGCATGGGTATTTGGAGCGAAGCCGAAGGGCTAAACAGATCTATGGGAGGAGCCCATGTTTCGCGGCTTCCTGGACACAAACCAAGAATCAAACAAGGAGGAGCTGCAGACTCTTCGCTCGCTGCCGTCCTGACCTCCAGCGATTCTGTCGCACCACGCGGACATCACGCGGTGTTTTATGCCACACAAGCACGTGACTGCACAGCGATAGCGACACTATGAAAGAGCACGAGGCAAATGTGACTGAATGCCTGAACCAGTGCTTTTCCTTTTTGTTGGAGCGTCACATGTCATGGAGTCCCCTTTAGCAAACAAATTAAACAAAAAGAGTCTCAGATAATGGTTGCGAGCCTGGCATCCTTTTCTTCGAGGCCAGCGTCGCCAAATGTGATATGGAACCTGTTCTACTTAACTCGGGAACTCTTCACTTACCTCAAGTTCATCAATTTTTACCTCCAGATGACCAGGTTCTAGTGGTGTAGGTATCCCGCAGTATGTTGAGTGGTTTTCGGTTGAATTAGCTCTATTTGTTTGCTTTGGTTGCTTGAACATACATCTTAGGGATCAGTTTTTGAAATTCGTCAACAGCCGTTACTTCGAAAGCATGAATGATGGTAGCTCAATTGCTAATGAGTCGAATAAGACGGGGCCTAGCCGTCTCTTGGCTCACGAACTAGTTGGGAAGCCGTTAAGTAAGCAAAGGATCATGAGAGACACGAAAGTGCGTGTGAGTATACCACCTGAGAACGTAATGCTTGATGTTCTCCTAGACTAAACTTTTGTGTGTAACAAAGGTCAAGTTCTTTAATTTCAGCTGTTTTACTAGCTACTAGCTCGCTGAGTTGCAATTATTCCCCATAAAAATACCAACATTCCCTATTTTTCGATGTAATGTTTGAACAAAGTCTTCTTGCAAAGCTAATAGAAGATGGAGACTTTAAAGGCATCACCCCACAAATCTGAGGTGGTGCAGATTTCAGGTGGAGTATTCGTATACGGGATGGGAGACTACGGAGAGGGAGGTGATTCCGTCCATTTCTTGCTAATTGCCGTGAAAAACGGTCCGGAAGATGCGGCGCCGCACAAGACTGGCGCGCTCCAATCGAACCTCTTGTACAAAATGGTGCGCCAAAACGAATGAAGCCGTATCTTCCGGGCCGTTTTTTACGGCAATTAGGAAGAAATGGACGAAATCACCCCGCTCTCCGTAGTCTCCCATACTGTATACGAATACTCCACCTGAAATCTGCACCACGTCAGATTCGTGGTATGCTGCCTTTAACATAGATCTGCTACGCCAGTGCACTCAGAATCGTAGCAACTCTGCAGGAAACTCATGTTCTTTCCTAGCCAAAACAATTTGCTTAAATTAATAAAACAGAACTCTGTAATATGAATACCATGCTATATAATAATGCGCTTAATGTCGTGTGTGTTTGTCTGTGTGTCACGAAGATACTCCATAATGATGCAGAACTCAGCCCTTGTGAGGTGCCGAACCATTGCCATGCACCTGATAGGCGAACACTCTACCTCTTCACCACTGTCCAGATCTATATAAACATCTATGTTGGTGTTGATAAGGCAAGTAGGTTTCTCGCATATGTTAGTGATGGAAAATAAACTTTTATGTGAATGTATACAATACTCTGCATGAACATTGAAAAACCGACTCTGAGTGACGGTGCGGCACCGTCCGCCACCGTCGCTTGCCCATAACTGCTCATAAAATGGAAACTTCAGGACAACTTATGTACCATTAGATTCCTCTCTTTGAGATCTATACAAAAACCGACATATTGTTGAGAAAGGAGCAAAATGACGCCAAATATGCGCCAAAAAGCAATAATTGGAACCTAATATAGCCTAAGGTTACGGTTGAAATAGTGTTCAGAGACTCAAACTTTCACATTTGGTCAGAGTAGCAAGAAGCTGCGGTAGGCAAGTACTTGAAATTATTGATTTGTTATTTTTTAGTCATTTGTGCGTCATTTTTAGTCATTTTAATTGTTGTATGAAATAGCGGTTCGTCCTTACTTTGATCGCTTGTTGCAAGGAAAGAAGTTGTCAAAACAGCCTATAAAATCGCGGTAGAGCACAACTACTCCTGAATTTTGTGATATTTGTATTGTATACAGACAGATGAACTCCGCTCGTACACTAGAGTATCGCAAAGTTTGAAAATCCCACTTTTCGTCTTTTTCCTTTCATTTCATCTCTACTTTGCATCTCCGTTAATCACCAGAACAGAGGTCAAATCGAAAGAACGTAAGCAGAAGGCTTAAAACAGATAATGTATATTAGTTTATAAGGTATGTTTCCCTCTGAATAGATTTTCTCGCTCTATTTATAACACCTTCTTTTCATAACATTCCATAGAAAGGAAGAGTATGAAGCTTGCTATTAAATTTTATGCAACTATTTCAATACCATGCTCCTTGATTTACAAAAAATTGAGTTCGCCACAGCATTTCGAGTTGAATGATATCGTTTCCAAAGCTATTCGAGATTTTTTTTTCTACCTGACTCCGCGGCCCGGCTATTTTCGCACCTCAACCAAGGCTGGCCTATTGCACCATTGGCAGTCACTGCTGTAGCAGTGGAAGAAACATTGTGTGGATGTTAACTCCACATTTTATCCCAAGAAATTCAAATATGTACATGGAACAGAAAAAAATTGAACACTTCACTACAATATATAATACCAATTCACATCACTATTAAAATGTTAATATTCATCCTCTCATGTTGGATTTATTAGTGCCAGCTGGGTAGCTCGTTTTTTCGTTGTATAGAGTCAATTTTGAAATAACAACAACAATGAATTATTAGAAAGATAGTAGTCATTGTTCGAACTACATATATAAAACAAAGGATAAGTTAGTTTAAATCTTATCGCATTAATGACAGCTGAACTGGAGCGTTCAGATCAGGTGACAATATTAATAATCTCATCTTCACTAGAATTTGATTAATCTTAGTCCTTGCTTTCATTACGTAATATCTGCGAAAGATTAATTCAGAACATTTCCAAACAAAAATATGCGACGTCTATATAAATGTTGCCTTTCCAACATTGTAGTTGCCAATGGTGCAATAGCCCAGCCTTGGTTGAGGTGCGAAAATAGCCGGGCCGCGGAGTCAGGTAGAAAAAAAAATCTCGAATAGCTTTGGAAACGATATCATTCAACTCGAAATGCTGTGGCGAAGTCAATTTTTGGTGAATCAAGGAGCATAGCATTGAAATAGTTGCATAAAATTTAATAGCAAGCTTCATACTCTTCCTTTCTATGGAATGTTATGAAAAGAAGGTGTTATAATAGAGCGAGGAAATCTATTCAGAAGAAAAAAATATACATTATCTGTTTTAAGCCTTCTGCTTAGGTTCTTTCCATTTGAACTCTGTTCTGGTGATTAACGGAGGTGCAAAGTAGAGATGAAATGAAAGGAAAAAGACGAAAAGTGGGATTTCCTAACTTTGCGATACTCTAGTTTACGAGCGGGGTTCGTCTGTCCGTATACAATATAAATATCACAAAATTCAGGAGTAGTTGTGCTCTACCGCGATTTTATAGGCTGTTTTGACAACTTCTTTCCTTGCAACAAGCGTTCAAAGTAAGGACGAACCGCTATTTCATACAACAATTAAAATGACTAAAAATGACGCACAAATGACTAAAAAATAACAAATCAATAATTTCAAGTACTCACCTACAACAATTTCTTGCTGTTCTGACCAGATGTGAAAGTTTGAGTCTCTGAACACTTTTCAACCGTAACCTTAGGCTATGTTAGGTTCCAATTATTGCTTTTTGGCGCATATTTGGCGTCATTTTGCTCCTTTCTCAACAATATGTCGGTTTTTGTATAGATCTCAAAGAGAGGATCCTGAAGTTTTCATTTTATGAGCAGTTATGAGCGGTGAGTGACGGTGAGTGACGGTACCGCACCGTCACTCACCGTCGGTTTTTCAATGTTCATGCTGTATAATAACATGCGTATTCTGTCACGTGTGTGTGTTTCACTCAAGAAACCCCAAAAAGAGAGGGAGACGGATACCGTGGCGTCGGTTTGGTGCGCTGGAGCCTCAACGCGGAAAAATTGGGTGGGACGGGTCCTGAAGCGTTGAATCCGTGCCCAGGAGCCAGATAGCTGTAAAATGGGGCGGGTCCCACGGGGTCGGAATGGTGCGCCGCCGCCAGAAAGCTATAGAGCGGGGAGAGACGGGTTTCCACTGCGTCGGATTGGTGCGCGAGATCCACAACGCGGTAGAATGGGTTTCTGTGGTTCCTTCGCATATCTATTTCCCAGCATGTCTTCCTGATGCTGCTGACATCCTTTCTTCAAAAAAAAAAAGGAAACGCACGTGCGAACGACTGCTTACATGCAATACATAGTAGGAAACAGTTTACGCGATCTGACGTAGAACGTCATTTTTATCACTACGATAGTAATATTCACGTCTTCATGTTTGTACATCATTCTTTACTAATAGCTGAGAACGGAGGAAACTCATACTTCGAGTGATGTTTCCAAATTGTGGAGGTTTGAGAGAAACATAGATGTAAAATCAAGATTTGTTGTTCTCCAAATATAGAACTGAGCGTTTAGGGAAAATCTTTCATCTATGCTTAAATTTTCGGGTAAATAAAATTGAAGAAAGCGTTGGCAGGAAAAAACAATTCTAATTTTACAAAAATGTCGCTACTGTTATTTCTTATTGATCGGTGAAGACGAGGGAAGCAAACAGCAAAAAGAAGTGCGGCTTTAGCTGGACGTTCAGGCTGGTGTACATATATGTATAAAAACGCACAAATATAGCTTATATAGGATGTTATTGGGCCTTAAAAAAGATGCGCATGAAAGTTGGTAGCTGGTTAAAATTTATTTCCGCTCAAGATTACCATATCTGTAATCACCTATCACCTCCATTACCTGCTTTTTCATTGGTTTTCACTTTGTTGCCTCTAAAAATGGTAACCCTTCCATTCCTTGTCGCATGCAGGAGTTGTCTAGTAGTTTCTCTTCGTCTAAGAAAACACGAAGTACACGACATTTTTTTTCATGAATAACTTCGTGAAAAGCTCTGATCCTTTCTTGGCGACCTTCCCATTGTGTGCTGTCAATCTCACGCAACTCACTCGCTTACCTCCTTCTGTGCAACTTTTGTCATCGAGTCGCATTACGTATCTCATCTAAGTAATTTTGGTTCACCTGACGAATGAGGCAGTGTGCCTGATCTTACATATAGTCGGGTCAAAATGAGCTAAAAGTCGAAGCAATTCTCTAAGCGGCCGCGTCCGAAGCGGCGCGATCGAGCTGGTAGTTGTGAGGGAATCGGATGGCAACGATGAGCGGAGTTACCAAAGTTCCCCACTTGGCCGCTACCTCCACCGCGCAGTCTCGAGCGCAGCATACGGAACTGCATCGAGCACCATATCGTTTTGACCCGGCTATATAGTTGGCGCACGACATAACTATCTATACAACGGTTTCCACGCTCCAGTTTCTCGTGAAACAGTGTTTCTTATCATCTTCTCAATGCATTCATTCCGTTTCTCCTCGCGCAGCTTTTGGATAGGGTCGTACATTATTTTGATCCATACGTCCTAAACACCTAACTTCTACGGTAGTCTGTCTTTTCACAGTGTTTTTGAGGTGGCGTTATGCATCCAACATCGATACACAGCAGAGGTCCGTTCATTTGAAGGGTCACTCAAACTAAGAAGGTGTTCACTTACCCTATATTTGTTGGAACATAAAAGACAAGCTGAGAAAAAATCATGCTAAGAATCCCCAACGCAAGGTGATTTTTCTGATCTAGGGGGGGGGGGGGGGGAGGAGGAGGAGATTTTGCTTGTTCTTTCAACATAAAATCTATCTCGTGCATTGTGCTATTTTAAATGCAGCATAACACGAATCTGAGGTGGTGCGGATTTCCGTGGAGTCTCCGTATACGGGGTCGTAGATTATGGAGACGGCGGTAGTTCCGCTCATCTCTCCCTGCATCACTGCAAACAGCCACCTCCAGAATTCTGTATTGTACGACGCCATCTATTACAACGCTCCACCCTTTGCGCCGCCTACGCCCTGCGATTCGTCGAAAATCAATTCGGACTGCCCCGATAGGCGGTAGGAGAAGCTACGCGGGCAGGGGTTGCGCGCTACAATACAAGGCTTCGCACAAAGCAACATTCAGGTGCCGGCCGCATGCAGATTCAGGGAGAGATGAGCGGAACCACTCCGGTCTCCATAATCTACGACCCCGTATACGAATACTCCACCTGAAATCCATACCATCCCAGATTCGTGGTATGCTGGATTTAAACCTGGGGAACACGGCCCTTGAATGTGAAGCAAATTTCGGGCGATCCGGGTCACCCATGATGTTGAATTAATGCAATATGGCGATAACAGATGGCATGTTCGTCAATCGCAAAAAACACATCCCCTCAAAGGATATGGAGGGTATTTGCTTAGTTGTCCATCCATGTTCTTGGTTCTCATGAAATCCTATCTTCTTACCTGGTCATCTTTCACCTCGAACTTTTAGCATAATTTCTTCTCAGCTTAGCCTTCGACTTCCGACAAATATGGAGTACGCCAACGCCTTCTTAGCTTGAGCGATCCTTCAAATGAAGAGACCTCCGCTGTGCATTGAGGTTCGACACATAAGGTCACCTCCAAGCCACTGTGAAATGATACAATACCGTGGAAGTTCAAAGATTCAGGATCACTTTCAACTTCCATTCGCCAATTCTATCAGCTGTTGGAACAGAGTATTTTAAGTGTGCAAGTATTTTAGGAGCAATTGAAGAAAGTTGTCTGTGACGAGGAATTTTTCACAACTCTGTTTTCGAAGACTTCAAGGTCAGGTTAAGAGGAGCAATAGAGGAGGAGTATAGGATTGGAAGATCGGGATCAGCAGACCGAAACGGAACGAAGATTGCTTCGCAGTGTTGATGTCTACAACGCAACTTTTCTTTAAATAGAAATTCATTTCTTCTACCAAGGAAACTTCACTTATGAGATGTACTCATATATTGAGATTCAATCAATGTAGGTTGTCTTTATATTTGTTTAAGGTGAATTGAGTAACCGGCACCTATCTCAGAATGTCACTGAGTGAGAGTCAGCTAATAAACCTTCCATGACACTGCAAACACAACAATCATCATAGGTGGACATGTGGTTCCTCAAAAGCGCGACTCGTGTAATGATCGACTACCTACACACGTGTAAAAATATGGACGTGGTGTCTAATTGATGTTCCAGTGGTGATGTCATTTTGTAGTTTTGTGCACCGTTTCCCTCTAGTGAAACTGACTTCGAGTAAGATGGAAGGATTTGTGGTTATGCGCGTGGGAGTGAACAAGTATTTCAGCAACTCTTTTGTCTCAATGTGACTGGCGCGGCAATGAGAGCATAAACTTGGATTACCAGCTGCTTCTAAAATTGGAGCTTGTTTAGTCTACATTCAACTGGTTACAAAAGGAATGACTTGAAAGCGTGATCCAAATGCTTCCGTGATGAGCTACCGCTGGTGAAGATCAGTTGAGAAAGAATTTCGCAGAAGTGTCTTCGGAGATACAGGCGATAGGAATTATGTGAGATGAGATCGAGTGAAATATTATTAGCTCTGTTTGTCATGGAGACGCACGCAATTATAAGGTTTCGCTGCAGCTTTCCTGAATAGAGGAGACATGTTTCGCACCTCCTTTTTTCAAGAAACAGAAACGATAACGAAGTGTTCCATTTCGAATTTCCTCGTTCTTCAATTCTTGTCCAAATTGCGACCATCGCAGTTGTTGAAATAAATGCACATAGAATTCTTTCTGCGAAAAAG
This sequence comes from Necator americanus, assembly GCF_031761385.1. NCBI lineage: Eukaryota > Metazoa > Nematoda > Chromadorea > Rhabditida > Ancylostomatidae > Necator > Necator americanus. Next base: position 23,438,943 of record NC_087372.1, on the reverse strand, counting down.
GGTCCCGATAAAGAGTATGAAGGCTGGAATATCTCACAGGCGATTTTCTATCGGGTGATCATCTACGAATTGTTCGTTCTTTCAATGAGATTCTAACGATTCAAGTGAAGCCCAATATCCAGGAAGAAAGGATTGTTACTAGCAGTGATCATCGCAGACCATTCATGTTCGTAGGAAAGGTGGTCGCCGATTTACCATTCGATGTAGTTTCTGAGAAAGCACCGAATGTACGTTTGTTGAAAGATCATTCGAGATGAAATCGGGTTAAATTTAATTAGCTTTGTTTGTCCAAAGGTAAACGAAGCGACGTTAGTGAGGTTAAAATTCGACACACCACAACATTCTTTCCATCATTCACTCGCCAACTCTACTGGAAAGATGGTGCGTCAACGCGGTTCTATGTCGCCAAAACTGTCTATACATGAAGGAAGGAAAATTACAACATGAAGACTCTTAGATAATGGGGACCTCATGGATAGTTATCTTGAACAGTTCTATGTTCTATGAGCACTGAGAACAGGTGAAAAGGAGAATTTCTTGACTTGATAGAAGAGAAGCAGTGTAGGCAGTTTTATATTAGGGTCAAAACGAGATGAATCACGTACGCAATTGCGTACGCGGCTTTTCTCAAGGCGCTTCGGCGAAGCGTAGCGGCTAGGAGCGTGGTGAAAGCCTTGCTGGCACCACCGATCACTGCAATTTGTGGCGGTCCCAACTCGGTTCCAACCGCTGCCTCCACCGCGCCGTTTCGAGCGCGTACGCAAATGCACCTTAACTACACTCGTGATTAGTGTCGTTTTGACCCGACCATAGTTGGGTAGGCTACCGGCCAACTCGCGAACCGAGACGTTCGTGCTCAGTTAGTTCGACACTGTGGTTCTTCCACATAGGGCTGGCGTTGCTTCCAATTCTAAAAAAGTTACCACCAAAAGAACGCTCGAATTATGCCTTGTAATGCCAATATAGAATAGCCTGAATTCAAGACCTCACAGTTCGAAAACAGCCATGACACCTCCCCTAGGCCTTTTGTTAAAATTGAGACATCGGAGATCTGAAGAGATTCAAAATTTAGTGAAATCGCCAAAAAGATGGGCTGATGTGTTCGCAGCACGGATGGACCAACAGGTTGCTCAACTCGGCGCGACTCAAGAATCTCAATCTCGTAATTGTCGTATCTTTATGAACATGCATGATGACTGAAGCAGGATGGAGTGAATGAATACGAAGATGGACTCGTACTGTTGGTGACAATAGTCTGTCAAAGTAAGAAAATCGTTGTAACGTAGTTTCTTACGACAAACCTAGTAATCGGTCTACTATAAAACAAGGTTACGAATATACGCACAGAACACTACGAAGGCTCTTTTAAGCATACCAACTGCTGGAAAAGATTCCCTCCAGGGTCAAATAATAGGAGACTTCACTCTGAGGATAATGTCTGAAAAAGCTTGAGAAAATGCAGGTAGGAAACGCGCTGGAGTAAGTGTGAACCCTCAGCGTTTTTTTAACCTAAAAAAATCTACAGAGAAAAAAATATTTACTGATAGATCATTACATAACATTCTATAGAGAATTCTTTTCTCCACAGGGATGAAGTGACTTTGTTTCTTAGTTTTACTGGTTTTTTTTTTTTTTACCACGGACTGTTAAAATGAGGGATCAAGAGGATACAAAGCGCTTTTCACAACATTTCTTTCCTCTAGTTGATCGAGACGACAAGGTATCTGAAGCCGAGATTGGTACTGTCTATGGAGAAGAAGCAATACTTGAAAGTACGTGCCAATTGACACAGGTCTTATCGCCCAAAATGGGAGATTTTGATCGGGAAGAGGTCAAAATCAGCGCAACGGTCTTCATCCAACTGCGATGGGCTGAGAAAAAATATTTGATTTTTTCGAACAAAAAACTCACAACAATTTATTTATTTATATATTTATTACGCTCAAAGGCGTGCCCAGAGTAAGAGGCAAGGAATGAATACCAATAAACAATAGAAAATCCAGCAACGAGAAAAGAGTAGAATGAGAATAAGCAGGGATAAGTCACGCGAACAGTAAAACAAGGAACGATTTAGTAATTTCAAAAAGCACATAAACTCGACAGGGTGGGAATTAAGACTCTTGGAAAATAAGAAAGTATAGGTAGGCTATAAAAATTAGTGGCTTCCAATCACATGAGCCAGCAAGATGCCCTCATAACAGAATTAATAGGTACAACACCGGAACTTCGGCAAGCGGGTATACTGGCTCACCCCGCTCAACCGGTGAGTAGAAAAGGAAGCACTAATATTATAGGCTAGATAAAGGAGTAAAGGGAAATACCAACAGTGCAGAGAAGGTTCAAACAAAAGATCAAAGGAACTACGCATTAGAACGCATTAGACTGCTAGGAAAGCAGAAGCAAATAGAAGAAAAACGTAAAGTTGAAAAGAAAAACCAATCAAGTTACTAGTTGCATGAATAGTAAAGCAAAATACAGCACCGAAGACGAAACAAAGGCACCGAAAGGTCAAATAGAGACGAAATCGAAAGAAAGCTCAGGAAATCGAAAGCAGGGAGCAGGCGGCCTTGCTTAGGATGCCAGACGAACTGACATTGTTACTGAAGAAGATGAAGAGATGAACTGTCCATCGGGAGAAGCTGAAAAAAGAAGAGAGAAATTAGAGAATTTCGAGGTTAAAAAGTCGAACTAAATCAACTTGACTCAGCCTTCGTTTAAAAATCGAATAATGATCTGAAAGAAAAATAGACAGTTAAAATAGGAAAAGTCAAAAGAATTCTCTATCAAATGATGTATCAAATTCTGCCGAAGCTTTTTATCTCTATAAGAGCTTTTAAGTTTGGAGAAGAAGTTCACAATTTATTCCCCAACCCAGCATAACATTACTTACTTAGATGGCTCTTCTTCAATGGACGTGTGGGCCCCAGCATTTCTTCCACTCGTTTCGTTCCCTCGTCATTGACATACAAAATGTTCTCAAGTTTCGTGAGTGACGTTGACGAGGTCTTGAGCCGTATTCAGCTGACCTCTCAGCTGGTCCATCCGTGTACACGTCACCCCATCTCGTCAGCGGTCTCCCTCGAAGGCGTTTAGCATCTCTTAGCATCCACTCTAGCGTTATTTTAGTCCATTTATCGTCGATTCTTCTCATAATGTAACTTACCCATCTATGCTTTGCTTTTGATATACATTACGCTGGATCGCGAAGACGGGACTTTCGTCTTAAGTCGGAGCTGCGAAGACCGGCTAGGTGTTGTGTGCACCGGTTAAACTTCAGAAGACATCCCTCAAGGGCTCTGTGGGCAGTAAGTAGCTTCGTAGACGTGGCAGCGGTGTCTGCCCACGTCTTCGCTGCGTAACAGAGCGCTGGAAGAATTGTCGAGTTAAACAGATGGGCACAAAAATCTTGGTCCGTAGCTTCCCTGACGGCTGAGAATGCTGCCCATGCTGCTCTCATTCTTTTATTTAGTTCTTCCTTCAAGTCGTTTTCCACGTTCATAGAACGCCCGAGGTATACGTATGACGAAGTTTCCACGATTTGTTTCCACTATGAGAAAGCCTTCGACAGCGTAGAAACGAATGCAATACTGTCAGCCCTGGTCGATCAAAGTGTGGATGCGTCGTATGTGAGGACATTAGCCAATTGCTACGACCGATGCACCACTAAGATACAGCTTTTCTACCCCCTCACCATACCCATTGGAAAGGAGGTACGACAAGGCGATACTATACCGAAGCTGTTCACGGCTGCATTGCAATGGATAATGAAATCGCTTTCCTGGGAAGAAAGCGGAATACGTGTCGATGGAAGATTTCTCTCGAACCTTCGTTTTGCGGACTACATAGTTCTCTTTTCGAGAAGTGCTAATGAAGCAGAAGCGATGCTCAAAGGATTAGACGAAGCAGGAAACCGAGCGCTGGAGCTTTCTATATTTGAAAAAGTCGGCAAATCTAATTTTTCTAAAGAATAATCTTCCTGCAATGAGAAAACTGTGATACCTGAACTGAGGTAACATTGACCGGCATCAGATCTCACACTGTAGTTACTACACATTACCACAACTTTGAAAAATACCGTGAACAGACGATTGAGGTCAAATGATATAATTCCATCATAAATAAGCTATTTTTACTGGTGATAGCAAAAGGTAAGCGAACGTATCCCGGCATTTGAAGCACCGAGAGATTCCATGCTCTGCTTCATTTCCGTCGCTCCATTGCAAGTATTACCGTAGTAGCTGCGAACACTTGCCATACATGTGGGATCCTTTAATCTATGTCATCATTTGAAAGAAATCATCCGTCGTCAGTCCAGCGGTTGTGATTCTCCTCACTCGAACTCAGAACTTTGCATTTTGCTAGCAGAATGGCCTCCGTACCTACGTGGGTTGCTCTTACTCCAGAGAGTCCCGTAGTCATCGTTAATTATAGGCGATTTCAGTGCCAAGGATGAAAAGGAGAAGAAGAATGAGGCTCTTGCTACGGCTATCCTGAAGGATAAGGTGAAGCCGAACCGTCTTATTGTTGACCAAAGCGATAAAGATGACAACTCTATCATTGCACTCAGTCAAGCCAAGATGGATGAACTCGCACTGTTTCGCGGTGATACAGTTGTTTTAAAGGTTAGTTACTTTCAAAAGTTTTTAAGGATTGTTTACTGAGCTTTGCAGTCAGCTTTTACGACCTATTGGGATGTAATTCGGTAGGAAATGATTTGAAATTAGTTTTCATCAGTTGTGTGGTGGTGTAGAAACAATCACTGGTTCCCAAAGACGAATTCTGCAAGTCAATTTTGCAAACAAACATAGCACTGTGACACGTACCCTGTTTTGTACAGAGCAAGCAGAAATTTATTCGTGAAAGAGGGAAAGATCAATGTAGATATAACCATATATACAGACATAATCAAACAATAACAGGCATCAGTGTTGTTGCTTCTTATAGATGATTATTTTTGATAGCATTGCAAAGTTGCACCCACACCATTCAGGGTAAAAAGAGAAAGGAAACTGTCGCTATCGTGTTGGCTGATGACTACTGTCCAAACGACAAAATCAGAATGAATCGTGTTGTCCGTCATAATCTGCGCGTCCGCTTGGGAGATGTTGTCAGGTGAGTCGTTTCAGAAGGAAAAAAGGTTTCTTTTTTGTAAAGGTCCCGAAAGGGTTACTACTCAATTTGGAAAGAGAAAAAGTAGTGTTAGGCTGCTGTGTTAAGTGGTCAATCTCATATGATATTTTTGCCCTGCTGTTACGGCCCATCTTAACAATTTTTCCAGGACGGTTGCGCATGAGAAAGTTGCATAATTTCCGAAAAAAAAACTAGTGTGTGAAATTTTTTTGAAGCTATTGAATTCAATTCTCAGAAAGTGATAGTAAGCACATGCCTCAAGTGGACTCTTCAAGTTTTCGTTTGCCTTACAGAAATTGGAATTACACATGATTTTAAATTAATCAAGTGTTATTGTTCTCGTAATTCATGGTTTCTTCTGCAGTAGAGTGGTTTCTTAGCAGAAAAAAGTACCAATGTCCATTCATTCAATAAATTGATACACTTTCTGGTCTGATTTCTTCTTACTTCGTTCAACTGATTATCTTTTTCTCTACTTTTTTCATTCATGCTTCTGAAATGTTCCATTTCCTCTTCCTTTTGATGGTCATTGCATTTAATAGATAAAGACGCCCATCTCTCGTATCGGAGACAATTTTGTTATGTTGTATGTTATGTAGGAAAGTATAGTTGACAGTGCTATGATAACAGGGAGAATATGAATACAACGCAGCCGGCGATCAACTATGGAGAACGACACAGGTCATTTTTCGTACCAAAACAATGAAAGGGAAAGAACTCCATGCACAAGAACTCTTACTAGGCAAATCAGCATTTTTGCCATTTTATTGGCTTGTTCTGGAAAGTATTGAATTTCACGTTTCATTATTTTTGTGTTAAGACAGATTTCGTCATGTTTCAGTGCGTGAGTTCCGTTGGGACTGCCTGTATTGGGGTCTCGGTTCAGGTAGTGCCAACAACCTACCTCTTGAGATAGTTGTACCTATGTAGCAGCAGAAATTTTGAAAGGCACACATCTGACTCCTTTTTGTGATAGTTAGAAGCGTCTATTGATTATCAGTTCTCCAGATAAAAATCTGGAATTTACGGCAAGAGAAGTTTCCAGGATGCATGGCAAAGCTGCTTGTATTTATCTCACTTGTAATCTCAACATGGGTCGACCTTCATGATTCATGTAATGAATGATGAAATAAGCACACAATACATTAGCTGAGTCATGTATCTTTTATGCGCAGAGGAACCTCCTATTTTCGACATTAACCATTCCTTACCTTTTTCTGCTTCCGATAAGATTTTTCGCTTTACTTATGTTAGTTTCGTAACCTTCTGCGTTGCTTTAATCCAAAGTTTTGTTCTAGCGTCACAGCTGCACCGAATATCGGATACGGTAAACGTGTTCATGTACTTCCAATCGACGATACCGTTGAAGGACTGACAGGGTAAGGATGCTTTTAACTCTTTAGTCCTTACTTTTGAAGTTTTACTTATGTTGCTAACTTCAGAAATCTCTTCGAAGTTTTTCTAAAGCCGTACTTTGTTGAAGCATACAGACCTCTTCATAAGGGAGACATTTTCACTGTACAAGCAGCAATGCGTACAGTGGAATTTAAGGTATATAAAATGCTAGTTCTTCTTTGTACAGCCCTAGCTCTGTTTGTTACGTAGGTTGTTGAAACTGATCCGTCTCCATCGTGCATTGTTGCTCCGGACACCGTTATTCACTATGAAGGCGAGGCTATTAAGCGAGAGGAAGAGGAGGAAAATATGAACGATGTTGGATACGACGACATTGGCGGAGTTTGTTGTTTAGCATCTGGAGATCTTACCTTCTTTCGTGTACTTCTTTGTTGTGTCAGCTTTTATAGTCATAGTAAGGTCAAAACGACATGAAACACATACGCAATTGCGTACGCAGCTTCTTTCGAGGCCATTCGGTGGAACGTAGTGGCTAGGAGCGTGGTGAAATCCTTGCTGGCACCACCCATCGCTGCAATTGGCGACGGGCCCACCTCGGTTCCAACTGCTGCCTCCACAGCGCCGTTTCGAGCGCAATGCATATCAACTACACTCATGTTTCATGTCGTATTGACCCGACTATATATACTTAGGTTCGTAAACAATTGGCACAAATCAAAGAAATGGTCGAACTTCCGCTACGTCATCCACAACTGTTCAAAGCCATTGGCATCAAGCCTCCACGTGGTATTCTCTTGTTTGGTCCACCAGGAACTGGCAAAACGCTTATAGCCAGAGCTGTTGCCAATGAAACTGGAGCATTTTTCTTCCTCCTGAACGGTTAGTCGTGCGCAGTAATATCTCCTATTCGCCCATCTCAGAAACTTTCTTCTTACTCAGAGTTCTTAATCATTTCCAGGTCCTGAAATCATGTCCAAATTAGCGGGTGAGTCTGAGTCTAATTTGCGAAAGGCTTTCGAGGAATGTGAGAAGAACTCGCCTGCCATTCTGTTCATTGATGAGATTGACGCTATTGCGCCAAAACGTGAGAAAGTAGGTTTTTGTTCTAGAATACTCTTGAGGCGTGGTTGGTGAGTATCTTTTTTATTGCCTTATTTCAAGACTCATGGAGAGGTGGAACGTCGTATCGTTTCCCAACTGCTAACTTTGATGGACGGACTGAAGCAGAGATCTCATGTTGTTGTGATTGCGGCTACAAATAGACCAAACTCCATTGATGCTGCTCTGCGGCGCTTTGGTCGTTTTGACAGGTTACTTCTTTGTCGAGTTAATACACTCCCCAAATTGATGCAAATTCTCGGTCAGTCTTCCTCGGTAGTTGCACTCACCCTGTGTATGAATGAGATTAGACATTCTCGTTGTCTGGTAAAAAAATACCTTACATTTTTTGTAGCTAAGCTCCCACTTTGCTGTTACATTGTTTTTAGTTTTAAACAGCTTTGGGTATGGCTCGCCTCTCTTTGTCTCCCTTCGAGGTAGCCGTAAATAGCTGTAATGTACTGCTCCAATTTGCACTACCAATTTGAAATGCTTATCCAAGCTAAGGCTTTCAGGTTGTGGTAGAATAGAGGCAATGTAACTGTCATCATCTCGTAATCTAGGCTGAAAAACTTGTGAAATTATCCATCTCTCGAGCACAGGAGAAGAAAAGGTTGCTTTGACGGTTGCATCACATGACAGTGGTGCAGTGAGTTTTAATCTACAAGGACACTGAAAGACGTATTGTCGGTCACCATAGAATGGCCGGAATAAACGCTGCGAATATTTTGAATTCAAATCAGTGGTATTGTTCCTTTCCTTCATGTTAGAGATCTTCCTACGAAATATACCGTAAACAGCGTTCAGCAGGACACTTGCTTATTTTGCACTCATAGTTATGTGCGTAACTGCTGGTTCAGTAGTGCATAATAATTCTTTCTAAGCGTTCTTCACGTCACACATGAGCTGTGTTTATAACTGACGTACATCGTAAATGTTGAAATTTTTCTTTTTTGGAAGAGCTTTGTGCGGTATCCACATGCATACTAAATTAATCACAGCTCTTGTTGATGCATCTGTTTTGATGCAATACAGCCATGCTTGTTAACATTTACATTTCCATTGTGAATGTAAATACTGTAAATAAAAAATGTGAATCAAATGAAATTATTAAATGCGTATGGAAATCCTCATAATAAAACTTCGCCTGATTATCAATGTTTCAAATTTCTAGAACTATTCGCAGCCCATTGCGTACTACTTAGTTTTAATTCGTTTGTAACTTTAAAGGCATCACTCTACGAATCTGTGGTGGTACGGATTTCAGGTGGAGTATTCGTATACGGGATGGGAGACTATGGAGAGGGGGGTGATTCCGTCCCGAAAGATGCGGCGCCGCACAAGGCTGGCGCGCTCCAGTTGAATTCCCTGTAGAAAAAAAGTGCGCCAGAACGACTGAAGCCGTATCTTCCGTGTCGTTTTTTACGGCAATTAGGAAAAAATGGACGGAATCACCCTTCTCTCCATAATCTGCGACCCCGTGCGTGTAGGCATAGCCCACCTGAAACCAGCACCACCCCAGATTCGTGGAGTAATGCCTTTAAGCATTGGACCTGAAGAAGTATCGCGAGCGTATTGTCTTAATGTCGATATTGAAATTTTGTGAGTTCCGGTTGCAAGCTGTTGTCGCGAACGACTAGTCCGCTACCGGTGTCTCAGACTTTCAATCAGTTGAAAGCTTTGCTACCACTCTTTCTTTCCCTTTGCTATTTATTCATAAGAGTTTTCTATGAAAACATTTTTGAAACAGCATGCGCTATAGTTTTCGTTCAAGAAATTAGTTGAACTAATTAGCCAGTACTTTGTGACTCTGAGCAGGGGATGTTATGTTGCATTGCTAGCGTATCATCTTCATGTAGATTTTGAAGATGTGCAGGTTCTGATAACCAGCTGTAGTCTTTAGCATTTTTTTTTTTTATTTTTGCAATGATTTATTGACTTCTAGGGAAATTGATATTGGTATCCCTGATGCTGTTGGACGCCTTGAGGTGCTCCGTATTCATACGAAAAACATGAAACTTGCGGATGACGTTGATTTGGAGCAAATTGCTAATGAGTGTCATGGCTACGTCGGCGCTGATCTTGCATCTCTGTGTTCGGAGGCTGCTCTTCAGCAAATTCGAGAGAAAATGGAATTGATTGACCTTGAGGACGAAACGATTGATGCTGAAGTTCTTAACTCGCTCGCGGTGTCGATGGAGAACTTTAGAGTATTTAGTACAAGCAGCTTACCACTTTAGTGCACCTCCAAATCCTGGTATTTCCAGTTCGCAATGGGCAAATCGTCGCCTTCAGCTCTGCGAGAAACTGTTGTGGAAACTCCCAACATCACATGGGATGACATCGGAGGTTTGTTGCTAGACGTTATGTCTTTTGTAGCTTTGTATTCCAATTATCTCTGCGACTAAAGATAGTTGGTAGTTTGCGAATTGAACGGTCGTTGACACTAGCTAATCCAGGATTGCAAAACGTCAAACGCGAGTTGCAAGAATTGGTGCAGTATCCAGTAGAACATCCAGAGAAGTATCTTAAATTCGGCATGCAACCATCTCGTGGTGTTCTCTTCTATGGTCCTCCTGGGTGCGGAAAAACTCTTTTGGCCAAAGCCATTGCCCATGAGTGCCAAGCTAATTTCATTTCCATCAAGGTAAAGTTTGTCTCTTATATAAGAATATATAAGAATGTTACGTAGCGAACACACTGGAAAACTCAAACAACCATTAGGGACCCGAACTACTGACCATGTGGTTCGGAGAATCAGAGGCCAATGTTCGTGATGTATTCGATAAGGCGCGGGCAGCTGCTCCATGCGTTCTCTTCTTTGACGAGTTGGATTCTATTGCGAAAGCTCGAGGAGGTACTCCTCTTGTTTTTTGAAATGATAAGTGAGGAGCGTTCTGTTCGGTAATTTCTCATCGTACTGAGTTCTAGGAACTGCCGGTGATGCTGGTGGAGCTGCCGACCGTGTTATTAACCAAATCCTCACTGAGATGGATGGAATGAATTCCAAGAAAAACGTTTTCATCATCGGAGCAACCAACAGGTATCTTGCAGTAGTTTTTCTTCCTTTCTTTCATATGTGACCTGTAGGCCTGACATTATCGACTCCGCCATTTTACGTCCCGGACGCCTGGATCAATTGATTTACATTCCGCTTCCGGATGAAGCTTCTCGTCTCCAAATCTTCAAGGTTGGCATTTCTCAAGTAATCATAACGGATGAAATCCATCTTAAAAATATATCTCATGCCTGCATGTGCATTGTAAGCCATGATGAAATTCTTGCTGGAAAGGAAGTGTCGCAAGTCTGTGTGAAAACAGTGGCATTGCAACATCAACTGTTTTCTTTCTCCAAAGGTGCCTTCGGAGATGCATATTTGGAGGTTTAAGAGCTATCTTGACGTGGAATTTTCTGAAATTTTCGTTTAACAATTGGATATCGTTCGAAACCACTGGTGCATTTGGTGTGGTTTGCAAGGGAACATCGGCTTTACATTTTTGAGCTCATCAGCAGCACTGTGACAACGAATCAGTATAAGTTAAATGTTGCTTCATTCCAGGCAAACCTTCGTAAAACTCCTGTAGCAAAAGATGTCGATATGACATTCCTGTCGAAGAGCACTGTAGGATTTTCTGGTGCTGATCTTACGGAAATTTGCCAGAGGTGTGCTGCTTCTCCTACTTGTCTTAGCGGCGTTTTCACATTGCTAGGTTCCTTCGACGTTTAGATCTTTCTAGACGTTATCGTAACTGTAGATACGTTAGTCAAGGTTTCTGGATTGCGTAGACCTACGCTGCAAGTTGCGAAAGTGATAAATTCATTGCACATTTTTTTACTGCGGCGCTGTCCAATCTCTTCACGTTATATCGTCGGAGGAATCACTTAGTTGATTTCCAAACTTCACAGTTTGTATTTTAAATCTCTTGTTTTAAGAGCCTGTAAACTCGCAATTCGTGAGTCCATTGAGAAAGAAATCAAGATAGAAAAGGATAGGCAGGAGCGACGTGCTCGTGGAGAAGAACTCATGGACGATGAGACATACGACCCAGTGCCGGAAATAACTAGAGCACATTTTGAGGAGGCAATGAAGTTTGCGCGGCGATCTGTGTCTGACAATGACATCAGAAAGTAAGTCATTGTTTCTGGTTTGAAACTGTATATTTTGGAGACTGCAATAATATTATACATAATGATCTTTATGGTTTGTTTAATGTCATTTTGTAATTTTTAAACATGCTAGGCAATCATTGTCAGCAGTATAACTTTCGCCAGTAGTCTGGTGATACCATTAGACAAGTATTCTGAGAGAGAGAGAGAGAGAGAGAGAGAGAGAGAGAGAGAGAGAGAGAGAGAAAGAAAGAGAGAAGGCACCGCCAGTAGATTTCTGCATGGAATTGCCTTGAAACACTTTTGTAAAGGATTTTTTGAAGATTTGAAGGGGAATTGAAAAGTTTCGTATATATTCGAACTACGCTGTGCCGAGATTAAAAGAAAGAGTACACCAGGGTTTTTTGTGAACACTTCTTATGATTTCGTTCCTTAAAGTCAACGCGTCAGAAAATTGACTGTGTTGGGGTCTGTTTACGAATACACAGGGTGCCCACGGTGCTATTTGTTAACGCGACCGAAGAAGACAGTTCCTTCTTCGGTCGTCCAACGTCCAGAGCCCAACCTTTTCTTTGTATACATCACTTAGATAGGCCAATATAATAACCGTATGTAAGGATGACTCAAATAAGCAGCAGGAGCTGCCCACTTGCACAGTCGTATATGCGTTGGGGACTGTCATCGTTCTACCACTAATATGTCGTATCAATGGACAATCAATCAATGGCCAATTGTTTTACACGCTTTTTTTGGATTACCAGAAGAAATTGAGTAAGATCACACTCATATTCGTGAGCTACACCCCCTAATCCTATCTATTCGTTTAGAGATCCCAACATTGTCAATCTGCCTAACTACAAAGTTAGCTCATTTCCGCCATAGTTTTACGTGGATCCAGAAATTATCATTCGATAAAGATCGATTTGGGTCAAACGATCGCACCGATAGTCTTGTTTTTATTTTTGACATTCGTCTAAGCTCATAGTCATTTTTCATTGTATTATCTATTTTTAAAAACGTTCTGAGTACCTGCTCCACTTATCTTTTTTAGATATGAGATGTTTGCTCAAACATTGCAACAACAGCGTGGTTTTGGGAACAACTTCAAGTTCCCAGGCGAACAGCCTACCCCTAATCAGCCATCAGGTGTTCCAGTGGGTGGAAATGATGATGATGACCTTTACAGTTAAGCTGTTTGCTCGTTCACCTATGTATAGGAAGTAACTTATTTATTTCTGTCTGTCTCCTCCAGCAACTAGTTTCTGAATTAATTGCTGTTTATGGCTAAACCTGGCGACTCTGTATTTTCTTTGCGCAATCTTTTTTTTTACTTAGAGTCGAGGTATCACCTAACGGGCGTTTTAGGTAATGTGGTGGTACGGATGGATGCATGTGTTGTAGATTTGAATGTGCAGTTTTGTTTAATGAATTTTGTTACCTAGTTGTGGGCAGCGCCGTTTCGTACTAGCACTGTTAGACAGTCTCTTATTTAAACATAAAGTGACAGGATGGCAACAAATTCTCGTGTTCCACAACATTTTTCTTTGTAACCTTTCTTTAAAATGATTTCTCAAATTAAATTAAATTGAGATAATTAACGAGATGTAAAAATACGTCCTGTAGAGCAAAACATTGTGAAAATGTTAGACATAGCAGACTTGGAATTCGTCCCTTTTATACTCGCGTGTTTTAGACACTCATAAAGATGGATTCACAAATAAGTGAAGCAAGAAGCACTTGTAGAAGTCGCTGCAAAAACTGAGACTCGTTCGTGAGACTATGAAATCTTGTCAAATACCTGCTAAGAATCTACGAAATGCAAATGACTCACGTTTGATAGCTTAAGTGTTAGCGGCGACGCACGATCCTCACAAAATTTGTAAAAATGGTTCCTTAACATCTGATTAGGTGGAGATGCGCAACAGATGCTTTAAAATAGCAAAATTACGAACCTGTCTTAAAAACTGATCCAGTCAGTTCTTTATTGATTTATTTTGTTGCTAAGTACGCAAGTCCTTAACATGAACACGAATTTTAAAGTAGGAGGTACACTATAGTATAAGCACTTTAGTAAACGGTGTGGTGTGCTGCAATGATGTGAAGTCATAAAAATCTTGAATTGAATCGAGTGGAATTATTAGGATTATAAGACTCTAAACTTTGCACAACAGGTTGTACAAAGTTTAGGTCTTACAATTCTGGTAGTTATCTTAACTTTAGAGTCTTATAATCTTGGGAGCTGTCTCAGATTTTCTTAGATCTTACGTTGTGAGACGTCCATGCAAACTGGAAGTTACTTGAATTTTCCATTTTCTTGGTCCCAATAAAGAATTATTGATTTGAATCAATGAATTGATTTGTTACGCCGAGAATTGCTGATTACAGAACAACGGGGGTGACGATGTGCATAGGGCTGGTTTAAAGCTGTTTCGTCTTTTTTTTTTTCAAAGAAGCGTTACAGCGGAAAGGTTTGTATGTAAAGTTACATCTCTTTGCAAAGTTTCGATTAGGATTATTCCCTTAGAATGCTTTTCCGTCCTATGACATTTGAAACAAAATAAAATTTGGACTGCGAGGTTTAGGCGAAACTTAAGAAGTATCCTGACTAAGAGATCATCATAGATCGTTTCATCATGATAACGTAAGACCTGATACCTCACAAACGACAAAAACACAAACTGAAGAGTTCGGATGGGAAATCCTCTAAGGCTGAAGAGTTCGGATGGGAAATCCTCCATGCATTCCAGCTGTGAATTCTTCATTTACTCCCTAGTATATTCAACGAATAAAGTGGGAAAAAGTTTCGAAAACGAGCAAGAAGAGACCTAATGGCTTGAAAATTGGTTTACGAGCCTGGGATAAAAATTCTATAAGACAGAAAAACTGCCGGGTCGATGAGATGAAGTTGAGTGCAAAGATCGGCGGAGAATATTTTAGATTCTAATTTTGAGGTGTAATATTTTTTTCAGTGAAAACAAAAAAAAAAGAACTTTGTTGTGTTGATTAATGAGAACAAATCACACAGGAAAGGGAAAGAAGTTATTTGCTTACCCAACATGCTGTTGAAAATGGATTTCTTTTTTTTCTATGAGTAAAACAGAATTTTCATTTTTTTTTTTTATAAATTGTGGTTGGTATTCTTATGGTTGGTGCGGCACAAGAACATGTTATGGAGGCGTTCGCCTCACAAGCACCGAAGGACAGGTATGGGGCAATGGATTTTCTTTCCTTGAATAAGTTGATGAATGTTTATGAAAGAAGTATAAAGGAAAGGAAATGTGTTCGGCAGGATTTACACGATCGCAAGAGACTAGTGGGACGAAGTGTGTACAGGCAATGAACATATTCGTTGACGAACATACACATGTTTGCCGCTAGTCCTGGAAGGAACTTTCCACCATATTTTCTGGAGGAATGCTTTGTAAGGAATAATGCGAACTTTATTTGAGTTCTAATCACTATCCATGCAATGAACAGCGCGAATATACACGTATCCATTACTTCTACGAAAAGCATTAACAAGCGCTATTGTGATCAACTTTTATCTGACCTCTTTAACTGAAGTACACATTATTGCACGATCATCACATGTTCTGAAGAAAAGAAAAGAAAGGCACATAAGGTAAAATACAATATTGGAAGCATTTAGTTCGCTCTATACAATAGCACAACTGCAATAAAATACATGAAACGATGAACAATGTATAAGTACAAAAAGAAAAACAATACTGTGGCTTTGGTGTTTCACTGAGCAAATAAGAAAGGAGTCGCGTGGAATCCTCCAATTACACGTCTCTAAAAACGAAATGTTACGTTGGTATTTCTAGCTTTTCTATGGCATATTCGGTAAACAAATACGCCTGAACCAACTGAATAACGATCAATATTATGATGCAAAAAGCTTATGAAGATCTCCTCCACAGCTTCTTTATAATTCTGTGTCACTTACGAGGTTTCCAAGTGATTTTCCATGATAAATCTTAGTAAGTCCTGATGTTTTTGTCCATTTTCAGCATGTGGAGGGGGTAAATTAGGCAGAGGAGGAGTAACTTGCAGAGGTTGCTGCACAGATGGTATCTGAAATCAAAGGACTTCAATTGTTGAGTAATCGTAGTCATAACCATAGCCTCGAGAGAGCCCTAGTTTTAGGTGATGTTTGGTCCCAGTTGTGCTGAATTTTCCATGCAAGTGGAGATGTCCGGTAATTCCACAAAGCTCGAAAGTAATTTTACTGCAAATAATCCTAGTTTCTCTGAGTTAATCATTTATTGGCGCATGGGAGGTGATGACGACGTTTCTAGTATTTGTTCAGTCTTAATTGCAAGACGAGAACACAGTTTGGATTGGGGAATATGTTCAAAAAGAGCATACGAACCGTTGTTGAATCGCTGAGGTCGTCTTGTACATCCAGTTTGATATTAAACATTCCAGTCGTCGCGTCTTCGTCGTTGATAGCGATGGTGGAAATGTGTGCCTTTATGCTCTAAAAACATACCTAACCTGTAGCATTTATATACCATGTATCAATTTCTAAACAATATCGTTACAGATGAAAAGCAACATTACTTAATCCTTCAAGAAGCGCTAAATCATTTCATAGTTAAAAAAATGTTATTTACAATATATACATGTGAGAAGCGTTTTCGTAGAAATTCGGCTATAAGCATTTTTTTAATGTACTCTTATGAAGTAATTCTGGGTTGCCTGATATCCTAAAAGCAAATTTTATCTGCACATGCGCATTTCGAACTTCCTTCGCTGATTTCCTCTTCTTTTTGTTTTTCTGAATTTGGAAAAATTTCAAAGTCCCACATATTTCTAATTTCGAAGCGTCCACTTCTAATACTGCTAAAATGTGTGGAGAAATTCTTTCAATCTTATGCAGGTGTTCATAAAATACATATTCTTTTTGAAAAGTGTACAAAGACACTTTTTTATTAAGATGAACGATCGAGATGAACTAAAACAGAGTGAACAAATTGAAATGGGCAACCTAAATTGAATTCGCCAAAGATGGGGTTATGTTGTTCTTAGTTTTCTGAGATTCTTGGAATGATCCTGGCAAAACAAAGAGATGTGCTAGATGGAAAAGAAAAAGATATACGCATTTACTAGAAAGAGAATCAATCGGCATACGAGAGAGCTACTTTTACGTTCTGAACATTAGCAGTAGCGACGCAGCGGAAAGAGTTTATCTGTCTGGTTACAGCAGATTACTCGAACATATATTTCTAAAAATGGCTGTGATGCTTAGTTTTAAAATACCAACAAAATCTGTGTTTGGAATGAGAATGTACAAATTTTCTTAAACATTGTTCCCTATATATAAAAATACGAATATCCCATTTACTTAATCGTAGTAAGTGGAATAATGTTCAGTAGCAATAATTCTTTTGCTCGACAACGAAATGAAATTCAATAGTGCTGCAGACAGGAAGAAACATCAACCGATTTCGAACAATGAATGTCGAAGGTTTTCGCTCAAAGGCAGCATACCACGAATCTGACGTGGTGTGGAACCCACAGCGAAAGCGTAGAGCTCGGTGTGGATTGCGGAACCCAGCGTAATTCTGTTCATCTCTCAATAATCGTCCTAAAGAACAGCGTGGGAACCACTTTGGCCCCTACGATTAACGTTAAAGCGAGCCTCTTTGTGCACTTTCTGGTGCTCTCGGGAGCCTACTAATTGGTTTTTCTAAAATAAGGCAGTGAGACGACCTAGTTAAGCTTCGACCGCTCCCTCATGGACGTGGCGCGTGCACAAGGGTGGCGCGTAACTAAAATCGTCGTTAAAAAAACTACTTCCACGTCGTCTTTTACGACGATTAGGGAGAGATGAGCGGAATCATCCCTAATCCTGCAAATTAAACACAAACATTTTTTCCCGCGGATTCTCTCACCACGTGAGATTCGTGGTATGCTGCCTTTAAACATCTAACGAACACTCCACAACGGAGAATATAGCATTTTTGCAAAAATTGAATTAGAATTTTCTAAATAACTGTCTTCGTAAAGAATTACATGAACAGCGAATATCATTTTCCATTCCCAGCTCATCTAGGAGAATAACTACGAAGAAGAATTTTATATTTTTTTTTTCTGCTATGGAAATGAGGATGAACATGTCGTTATCATAAAACTTAAGCAAGATTACAGCTTAAAAAGTTAGAGGTGTTTTGCTGAGCAACAACAAATACTTGAGTGGTGGAGTGTATAGCCCACTTTTTCTTTGATTTGGCATGTATTTTTCATCTCAATTTCGTCAATATTTTTGCCTCAATGCAAATTCTCCGCTAATGAGCCTTCAGAAAAAATGTAGGAGGTAAGTCTACCTCATTGTCGGCGTGTGAGGACGAAGAAGAGATTCCAGACGTCGAGCTCCCGAACGACTCGGATGATGCTGCAGTCGACGCTTGAGAGTGGCGACGGCTGTGCTGAAATTATCCGTTTAAAAGCACCTAAAAGTTCGAAATGCTGTAAGTAATTTGAGCGCTGATTACCTCTCCTAGCCTGGCTGAAATTTTGCGACTGCTCGCTCCAACTGCAGAACTGACATTCCAGGAGAACCTCTTCAAAATACCACCTTGCAACATTGCACCTTTTGGCTTCAGAACATCGATTCCATCCGCCGTGTGGTACCTAATGCATTTTTTCTTGTAGGTTGATGGACAGAAATAAATGAAACAGATAGGGGTTACCGCTTCTCAAAGCGTCGACCATGAGGTTGTGCAAGCTCTTCTTCAGCTACGGCACATGTATCACCAAGCTCTTCTGTCGCAGTGGAAATATCGGGTCTGTGGAAAAAGTGTTAGTGGGAATGTTAATAATTGATTGATTGTAGCATAATTCAACAACTACAACTTTGCTAAAGCTTTGAAGACTAGGCACGGATAAACCCTGTCCAAGATTTTTCACTGTGTAGGAAAAGGCAGCGTTGGGGACTAACAGTGGAAAATGTTGACAATGGCATCTCAATGCTCAAGACTAAAAATCGGCTTGAATTCTCGACAGAACTCTGCCTTAGCGCTCAGACATTGGACTTTGCAGACATAAACTTCGGAAGATGTGGGGAGCGAGGTAGCAGGTTGAACAGAACGCTTTTTTTTGGATCTTTTTTGATTTTTTGATCAAAATGACACTTGCATGACTCGTCATGAGTTTCCTTCGGAGTTTGCATCTAGAACTTGGCAACATTAGCCCCATATACCGACTTATACGTCTTTCTCGAAGTCTCAAGCACGTCCAATTCCGCATGATAATAAAATAAATCAGCAGCAGAAGGAGCGACGGGATATGATGGGGAAATGACTTTTCTGGTTAACCAAATAGCTTTGTTGGTTTTGTCTTGTACCAATCTGTGGTCCACCTCACCGACGTTCACGAAGTTACATACAAAGCTCGTTTCTGTGCAATGTTTCAACAGTAGAAATCCTAAGAGATTTAAAATGTCCTAAAACAAAATCGTCAGTTAGATGGCCGATGTTTTTGCACCATAGTTCTTTTTTTTGCAGTACCAGTAAATCAACGCATTTACCACTCTCGACTGCAACCCGGCTTAAAACAGAGTTACCTGTGTGTCCTGTCTTGTACCTTCTAATAAAAACTCACAAGCTGAATCCTGATAGTGAACAAGACCTATCGTAAGCTGCGTAGGAGGCCCCACAGACAGCACCACTTGGTTCTTAAACGTAGTGTTGGTGCAGCTGCTGAAATTCGTACCAGCCCACCTTACGAACACCCTTATGTTTTTGGACCACCTAAAGAACACGCATTTTGATAACTCATGTGTAATGGAGTCTTTCGATGTTGCTGCACTGTACACAAACGTCTCCAACGACTTGGCCATGCAGGCAGTTTTTGAGCTCTTAACTGAACATCAGAGCTCAATGTGGCTGTGTGGCTTTTCCGCGGAGCTGGTTGTTCTCGGGGAATGTTTCAAATGCACTGTCTTTAGATGGTCGGGCAAGTATTTTGCGCAAATCAGGGGTCTTGCCGTGGGACAACGCATGGCGCCAACGTTCGCTATTGCTTTCATGGGTAAAATTGAAACACTGATTTGGGAAATACAAACTTTGATTTATTGCCGATATATAGACGACTGTTTCCTTGTCTGTTCTTCTCAAGCAGAGATGGACAACTGTTTGAAGATTTTGAATGAGCAGTCAGAGTATATAAAGTTCACTCGGGATAAGCCTAAAGGGGGATGGTTATTCTTCCTCGACGCCTAAGTGCATATTTCAAACAGAACGCACAGCACAAAGTGGTACCGCAAACGCAGTATTAAGAATATCCTAGTTCACTTTCTTTCTGCTCATCCCGCACAAGTTAAAAGGTCGGTGGTACGAAGTTTGTTTCGCACATCCGCCTCCGTTTGTACTGGAAGGGAGGAAAGACGAGAATCTACCGAGCTTGCTAGGAAAATTGCGGTCAGTAACGGATACACACCTATACGGCCTATTAGAAAAAGCGCACTGATCCGAAACAAATCTGATATGGAGAAAGTACCCTTTCTCCATATCAGATTTGTTTCGGGTCAGTGCACTTTTTAGTACTTTTGTGTACCGTTTATTTCCGATGAGGTTAGCGCTGCCATCCGCAGCTAGCTCAGGAAAGCTAATCTTGATGAATTTGTTGCCATCGTGGAGCTCCCCCTAGTAACCTTAGGCAAATGCTCATTCGCAGTCGTCTTTATGATCGTATTTGCACTACACCGGAATGCAAAGTATGTCCGAATAACAACGAGGGTGATTGCATGAGTTCAAGTGTTGTTAATATGATTTTCTGTGTGTAGCGTAGTGACGAACACACAGGAGAAACAGCTAGACCACCATGTATTCGAATCAAAGAACACCTGGGCGGCAAAAGGAAATCATGTGACCCCACTGCATTAGGTGGTTATAGAGTGCGGCGTCATAACGGAGAAGATTCTGAAGTTAAGATCACGATATTGAGGCGCGCAAGGCTCTGCAAGCTTTATGGATCCTCTAAAAGGGCCCAAAGATGAATCGCAAAGAGGAATGCCTCTGCATTACGCGGGAACTCGCGCCCTATTTAAGGCTGATATTTGATTGCGCTAGTCACCTCACAATAGGTATTTAGCAGAGGCAGGATAGTCAGCTGATCCTAAGGTACGATGTTATCTTCTACTGGTAGCTATGAGGTCCAAAATTAAATGTAGGACTTTCTTTATTGGGCGGATAAGGCGCTTGATCGGATTAATCACGTTCGATTTCACCTTCTGAGGCTCTGAAGAAGGCGATATTGCCGAAACGTTAGCCAGGAATAAAGGATTGTAACAACCTCGTGTCCGACTCAATTAAAGAAATCAATTGTTAGGCGTATAGTCCAGCTGGATACCACTAAAAAATCCGGATTTAGTCGCCAATGTCACTTGCCGAACTGGTAAACGTGGATGAATTTTCGATAATAAGTAGAAATGATATATAATCCGATGATATATAATTAATGCAACTACAAACAACTGGGTAAGTATCTAGGAAAGGGAAAGGTAAAAAAATAACTCACTTTGTTTTGGCATGTTGATGCAAGACTTCTTGCGCCTCCTCAGTTAATCTTATCACAGTTTCTTTTCTTCGAGGTGAAGGACTGCGCGACGATTTGCCATCCAACTCTGGATCAGAGGAGTTCGATCTTGATCGCGGGAAAGGATGATGCTCCGTAGAAGCTGCAAATCATAACCCACGATAGGAATATGCTCCTCTGAGCTGACGGAATTAAATTTACCTGATGAACCTTCTGTACCGAGTGTCATATGCAAATCAACACTACTTTTGCTACTACATAATGGGTAGCTGGCCACACTGAGTTTGTGGATAGGAGGTAGACGATTCGGCGAGTCTACCCGATCAGGGTTCCTGTCAAGCTGCTCAGTTGAGCAAACGGTGGCGGCACGATGCATATCTGCAATAAAACAGCTCTTTAGTGGAGCACTAAATAGGTCTTGTTAGGGAGGTACTCTAGTAGGAACGGGAACACTTTTTTTGAAGACATGTAGAGTAAGATGTGTGATTCGTTATGTAAATCGCACGGGAAAATGAACAAAACACCATTCATTACACTGAGAACTCTACTACTTATTTCTTTGACGAATGTAACCGGTACATCAAACTGTCACAGTACTTGTCGATACTGTATCCCCCAGAGTTCTCTCAGACAGTGTTTTTTGCTTGGGATGCTGGTCACAGTTGTGACAAACACTTCAAAAATCATATCTGATTCTCTTCATTAACATCGATTCTACTTCTGCAAGTTTTTTGTATTTCCGGCATGAATTCGTATGAAAAGTTGCAGGCAAGAGTCATTTCACCCCATAACTCTATGATGACACATTAAATTTTAAAAAAATTAATTTCACATTTGCGGGCATCATTGATTTCCCTTCGTTTACCGTACTCTGCAACGTAAAGTGCTCCTCCAGTACAATTTGACAGATCGAATTATCCAAGGAGGTTAAGCAAAAGTTTATGAAAATTTTCACGATCGCGTCAATTTTGTGATATGTGTCATATTACTGGTTCAAGAATTAGATTTTCCGATCTTGTGGATATCAACGAACTGGAAACTTGCGTGCCTTTTATAGTGGTATTTCAAATAGAAATAGAACTTACGACTCATGTGAGCGTGGGCGGCAACCACTTGAGAATCCATGCTGCTACTCTTGCGATGCGTTATGGCCGATGGCAAATAATTTTGCTGCCAAGACGGACTTTAAATCAAGTAACTTTAACGACCAAAATCAGAGAAACTTATAGAAATGGAAAGGAAACGATGCATACCCTTTTCGCAATTCATACAGCGGATTCTCAAAATCGTTATGTCTACCTTGTAGCCGCTTGAACTCGTTGCTAGTGATGTTGATCATTTCCAACCATCTGCAGGAAAATTGTACAAAAGATGAACAAGGTGTAGTTAGAGATGTAGAACTGACAACTTACCGTCGAGTTTCCTTTTCATCTGTAGTATGCATTAAGTAAATGCTGGACGGAGCATCGAATTCGTTCATGCATATGATAAAAAATCCACCTGGAAACATACACATACTCTAAAAATAATAGAATTTGGAATGTTAATAGCTAATAGTTCCTGTTGGATACGTAATTTCATCACATACATATCGGTTATCTAGTATTAGAATCTGTAGCATTATGAACAGAAAGATAAGTTAGTGCAGATGTCCGTTGATTGGATATATAAAGGTATATATTAAGTTCACAGAAGCATTGGTTTGTAGAAGCCTTTACGCCAATCCAGTTCTTACTTGCTGGGAAACATGAGCGAGCTGAGCTGCCCGCAGAGTCCAAAGCCGCGCGGACGGCTCCGACCGCGCTCTCTGCGGTTTTATGGTTACTGAGCGCACGTTTGTGAACGCTCAATAACCATCAAGCGCAAAGTTCTGCAGGCGGGGCCGCCCGCGTCCCGGGCAGCTTTAGGCTTAAATCAGTCGAGAACACCTAGTTTGGATTGCGATTTAGCGTAGACAGCTGTGTTCAAAGCGACGCAGTTTTTAGCCGCTCGTATGAGAGCGCACTAGGGGGCGGGGGAATCGAACGAGGGTCCCACCTTGCAGACGTGAACTAGTCTGTTACCCGCATAAAAGAATGCAGAATGAAGGCAATGAATTTCTGACCAAACCGCTTATTGATGTTAGGTTAGATAGCGGTAAAGCAGCTGACCGGAGATGGTAATGTCGTTCGCTTGACGCTCATGGGAAAATGTAGACAAACATTTGGTCGTAATCATATCAAATAGGGTGGCGTAGCGAAGTCAGTAAGAGGTTCGGCTGCGACCGCACGATCGATGTTTCGAAACCGCTCTGATACCGACCAAAGTCATCATAGGTTGACTTATTGGCATCAGACTTATCTGGGAGGAAAAAACACTCAATTGGCATTGGCATAAGCCCCAAACGACTTTGGATAGGAATGGAACGCGTAGGCGCATTCCCACTGAGTAATCCCGCGCACTTCATCCTTTTATCCTTGGGCACATGTACTCTTCTCGTCTAAAGAAGAAGATCCAGAAAATTGGGTGAATCAGTTTTGAGAAGGATTGTCAAAGAGATTAAATCAGATTCAGAATAAAGGCATCACTCCACACGAATCTGAGGTGGTACGGATTTCAGGTGGCGTATTCGTATACAGAATAGTAGATTATGGAGAGAAGGGTGATTCCGTCCATTTCTTCCTAATCGCCGTAAAAAACGGCCCAGAAGATACGGCTTCAGGCGTTCTGGCGCACTATTTTCTACAAGGAGTCCGACTGAAGCGCGCCAGCCTTGTGCGGCGCCGCATCTTCCGGGCCGTTTTTTTTTTAGGACGAAATAGACGGAATCACCCCCCTCTCCATAATCTACTATCCCGTATACAAATACCGCACTACCCCAGATTCGTGGGGTGATGCCTTTATTCATTGCAGCGCCGGGAGAGATTATGAAGAACTTGGGCGTTTTAGGCCTGACCATAGGTGCGACAGGGAGGAGCCGGACCCTCCTTAGATGAAGGGGGTCCAGCTCATGGGGTGCAGTTCAAGGGATGAGGATACCTTCGCCAACCGTCCAAAAATGAAGGGGGTGGGAGGGTGAAAGAGTCAATTTGAAATGTGACTTGAGAGTGCAAAGGAACGCATAAAAGAGAGGGAAAGGCCCTGGGAAAACTTTAAAACACACTTTTTTTCATGTAATTCAATGAAGCGAAAATAGAACTTTGAATTGATGAGCGAAAACAACAACGAAGTTCCAAAAATTCCATCAACGGAATTCCCGAAAAGTAGCTTAATCATTCCGCCGATCAAAGGAAAACGGAATGTCAAGCATGTGTTTGTTTCAACTCCAATTTTTACTCTAAGAAAACTAAGCTTTCGTACCAATTGTAGACTGCATTGTCAAAATTATGAGGGTGGCATATAAGCTGTTTGTAGGCAGGGGTACTGCAAGCTGCGCCTTGGGTAAAAGACTGTTGGGTTACTTTTTTTTCAAATAACAATTTCAGATGACTTCTCCAGAGTAAAAAGTCACGAATGTCATATACCGAAGTAGAAGACTGTCAGTGAAAATTGGAACGTCAAAGTACGAGTGCTGTTCTAAGAGTGACATCAAAACACCCATATGGTTGCTGTAAGACAAACTGTTCAGTAAGCAGTACTTGTAACTTTCGAGGGAAGCCTGTGAAGACTCCTGGTAGCATCTTTCCTTATACATAATATTGAGGGTTAGGAGGATCGAGAAAACAGGAACAAAGGTGTTTCTAGATGTCGACATTAATAAATTATTCTCTCGTTCTTTCTCGTATTCTAGTCTGAAAGAAACTCCAAAGGTTTTAAAAACGAGTGAAGAGAGTCTCCTGAAATGCAGCATAAGACTCACTGGCATCGTTGAATGGATGGTAGATCATATGAGCTACGTGAATGGGAGGTCGAGCTACACGAAGACCTTTATCCGTTCGTTTGTTCGATGTTTTACAGAGCAGGAGCATGTCGGTGAATAATAAACAGTGCATTTCCACCTACAATACCGGTTATCTTGTGGGGAAAAGTTGCGGATACCCTCTGAAGAGATACCTTCGGGCCTTGCCGACTTTCTCGCACTTTCAAGTTGCCGCGGTGAATGACTCGCCTAAATTGTGGTGGTCCAGGCAAAAGTGGCATTGGAGCCATGAGGTCCAGCGTTGTCCGCCGATTGGGGAATAGCTGAAATGGTCTTAGTTATCATGGAAGTACTGTGCTTCGCCTCTATTTTGCACCTTCTCGAACTCTTCCGAATCAACGGCATCATAGCCGTCTATGCTCTTCATAATTTCGGCCATTTGCAGTCGAAGATCGTTGTTGTTAAGTTCGAAATTCAGCTGCTGAGTGGCTGCATCTGTTCGGTCGATCATTGCTGGAAGATGTTCATCTAAGCAACGGAAAACGAACCAGGAATGGAACGTAAAGTGGCGTAAGATTGAAAGAAGGTCAGGGATTGTTGCCCCCCTCCGAGAAATTTAGTTCTTGATAAATAAAGCTTTCATTTCTATGTGATATCTTCCTACGAATGTTTTGTGTATATCTCATTTCGATTTTTGTCTAATATTTCACGATAACTTATAATTTAAAATAATTTATTCAAATAGAAATGAGCCATGAAGAGATTTGGAGCCTCTAAAGAAATCTCTAAGAATTTTTTTCTATAGATAAAAGTGTTTCAGAAAAAATAAGAAATAATTGCGCGGAATTAGTTAATCGCTTTAAGATGCTATCACTCACGTAATTCACTTAAATCTATCCAGCTTAATATATTGGTGAGTGTTTTTGAATAAGTAATCTTCAGAGAAGAGGGAAGTGAAGCAAAAAATCAATTTCCTTTGAATTAAGTTCATATCTACTTGGGTGAAATCTAGAACGGTGTGCTATCCAGATGTTTACTGCAACTTCAGTATCCTGAAGGGTACCGCGCAAAATTCAGTCGAAAGTCCCGATTATATATGTTCTCAGTGAAACAAATGACCACAATCTTCGCACCAACCGAAGAGACCAATGTTTGCGTCAGATCATTTCTGTTTTTTGAAAAAGTAGGAGCCCGTAAGTCAGAGAACTTTCGACCACTCTCAACATTACTGACAGCAGTAGTACACTTACTTTGAATAATTAAGCGCTCGCGATCGTCAGTTGAGTTCGAAAGCACCGCCTGAAAAGAGACCGAGTTCCGAAAATGCGATTCCAGGGCACTGTTCCAATCATCTCTTTGTAATGACAAACCTTCAACAAAAGACTGTATCTTGTGAGCCTTTGCATTGGGCTCGTCAAAGTGTCGCATAGTTTCTGCCGCCGCATCGACTCCTGCGATTCCGCCCACTGAAAGAAAGAGGATCGGGGCATCCTGCACTCCCAGTCAGCGTAGTAATATGCGCACCTGTACAAATTCGCGAAAAATTTCGTTGTCCTTCTGTTTCTTCTGGACGTAAGTATGGCTATCATCATGTCCAAGATTGAAAGGAATATAGCATTTAGACCACTCGCTGATGTCCTCAAACCCGTTCATCAACATTACTGGATCCAACGGTTTGTGAGATTGCCTGCATTTGTACTTTTGAGATTTGGAACTAGAAAGTCACAGAACAAATAAAGAAGAAAGGCTTGATAATCAATTGATACACCTCGAAGACTCCAGAAGAGGTTGTATAGCACGCCGCCAGAATATGACGTTCACAGTGAAAAGCTCCGAGTAGTTCAAGAAAACTCTTGCCACACTTATGTCTCTAAAAACATTTTTATCAATTTGCGATAAAATCTTTCAAAAAACAAAGTTTGGCAGAAAATATTGAAAACTGCTGCGTAAGAAAACGATTCTGTTCTTACAAATAATTTGTTATGTCTGAGTACCGCTGATATAAAAAGTCTAAGAAGTTCTGTGCTCGAACGGGTTAAGTCTTTGAACGTAAAGTTGCTTCGCCCTGAAATTTTCACATGCCAGACTTTCCGGAACTTCTATAATTCCCACGGTGAGTGTTAGCCCGCTATTCATTGCAGGTGGTCCAGCGGAACCTACGAGACAACTTCGCGGAATCTTTTATCATGTGTACTCGATAACAATTAAAGGCGTCACTCCACGAATCTGGGGTGGTATGGATTTCTGGTGGAGTATTCGTATACGGGATAGTAGATTATGGAAAGCGGGGTGATTCCGTCCATTTCTTCCTAATTGCCGTAAAAAACGGCCCGGAAGATACGGCTCTTCGGACGTTCTGGCGCACTATTTCCTACAAGGCGTTCGACTGGAGCGCGTCAGCCATGTGCACGTGCCGCATCTTCAGGGCAATTAGGAAGAAATGGACGGATTCAACTTTCTCCATAATCTACCATCCCGTACACGAATACTCTACCAGAAATCCATACCAGCTCAGATTAGTGGAGTGACGCCTTTAATGCCTTTAGTTGGCCGTAGATTTGGAGGATGTATCCATATTATTTCACAAAATATATTCAGCTTAGCAGAGGATTCCTCTACCTTCCAGTAAACTGAGTTATAGCGAGAAAAAATGTAGAACTCCAAAACAACTTTTTAGAGGCAAAAGTATTGCAGTCACTAAGAATAGTATTCAATAATATAAAATGCATAGTGATACGAATCAATTATACATTTTATTTTGTTTCTGGTTCACGTTATACTGCGTCCATCAGGATGAAATCCTTCTGATTTCGAGAATTCAAGAATTTCGATAAAGGTATTAGGGATAGCAGAGATAACGATGATTTTTCATCACATTAAAACAGATCAAAATTAATCAGTGAACCTAGCGAGTCTCTGGCGTTTGTGGACCTCAAGGGGATCACCTAGGAGTAAAGACCACCGGTGTCTTTAATTTGTTTTTGTTCTACTATGTTTTTCGGAACTGTAGCAGTGGATATGCAAAACTTCTGGTGGTTTGACATTCGACACACGGATATTATAAAAACTAAATTGATCCAATTAGCCAGAGTGAGCAGTTAGCTTCTCCTGCTAAGAAAAAAAAAAGACGTTCTTCAACTTCGCGCTAGAAATCAAGCGACTAGTATTAACCAAATGTTGACATTCGTAAAAACGACATTATTTTCAAGCACCCCTACTACGTACTTAGAAATTCGACCCTCTCTTTCAGAAAAGATGAACAGTGCAAAGTTTGCATCTTTTTGGCTGATTCCCAAACGATTATATTTTCTTACACTATTGCCACTGCAAATTTCTTACGACAACTCTATTATAATAGGATTTGTGGGAATTATATGATTTGCAGAAAGAACGCTACTCTAATTTCTTTCGGAAGTCATCTGGAAATTTCTGGAGGTAGAAGGATAGCTTTTGTGTTTTCCTGAAGTGTGTCAGCGTCGCAAACCATTCATGAGATCATGTTAACCTAACATTAGCTTGAAAAGACCAGCAAGGAGAAATTTCCGCAACTGAAAACAATTTTAAAACAAGCATGTTATTTCAGTGTAGTTTTTAAAAAAAGATGTTTGAAGAAACACAAACTTAGATCTCAGGAATATTGGGCAAAAAAGTGGTCAAAAGTGGGTTTTTACACAGTGAATTTACGAAGAAGTGAGAAAGTCAGAAGGGCACCTACTTAAAATAGCCAATTTTCTGCAGCTCGACGAAATAGCAGGACAAGTCATGCATGTTCTTGAGCACCTGCAAAAACGAGTAGCAGTTCGATGGAAACCCATGCTACTACAATCTAGCACGAAGGCTGACCTGGATGTACCGATACTCGGTGGTCACAATTTCCCATATAGCTTCCTGCTGGTCTACGTGACGCCGTGTTAACGACTATAATAAGTTTTAACGCTGAACATTGATGAGATAGCAATAACATGATGAGAAACATTAAATTACTCCGCGATCAGCGACGATTTCCGTCCAATGGCTTTCAATTTCTGGAATTATGCTGGAAAGGGGTTCTGTCCGTTCCTTCATCTCATTCAGCTTGTTCAACATTTCTTTCTCCTGAAAAAAAAAACAAGATTTTTCGTCTTATCCAATTCGCATTATCTTCAACTGCTCCACAATAATGAAGTTTTGGAGTAAAAAAATTCTCGAATGAAATCGATGAAATGTGGAAGGTGTGGAAAAGCCTTTTAAATGCAAGGTAGGCTGATTTATTTGCAGTTAGAAATGATGTTCCACAAAAACTTCCGTTACCAACAAATTTTCGAGGACATAACTTGCTGTGCTTGCAGTCCTATTTGACTTGCGAATGCTCTTCGCTGAGAAGGAAATAAGAAACGAATTTCCATTTTAAAAAAATCGTTCAAAAAGCTATAGAGCATACAATAAACTAAGAAAATCACTTTGTTAGCAAAACTTGGAAAACGTGAAAGTAGCAATGTAGTAGAAAAATACTGACTGTTTATGGAACGATATGGATTTTACGCCGTGAACTGCAATTTCTAACCTTGGCGAAAAACAGGCTGATACGACTCGATGTGACCGAGCGAGCTCGACGAGTTCCTCCGTCATCGACAGTTAAGGAACAGGAGGGTTCATCCATAGCAGTATCTCTGGAAACCGATGCTGAGATGAATAGAAATGGTAATAAAAGTACAGAAGACCAATAAAAACCAGCTGTACATGAATTTGAAAAGTCGGAGATGTGCTGGCGATGTGAGTATAAACGCTTGCTTTCTCAATAGTTCATCGTGTCTAGCACCCGAGTAAGCAATTTAATTAACTAGAAACCCATTAACACACTTCTTCAGCTTGTCTTCGTGAACATTTCAGCAGTATATCTACTTGCATTCAAATGGCATTCAAAATCCCCAATTCCATATTTACTGTGGAATCTCGGAGTGCAATAACTGAAACTGGAAACTATAACAGAACTTTTACTGGAATGTTTGCTTCGGAAATTGCTCTGAACATTCACCAGATCATTTGATCCTTTTCGAGCAGAAGAAGTGAAAGCAACAGATGTCGTGGAAGAACGACATATTTCATGTAATTATTTCAACAACACTGCAGACATAATAGAAAGTTAGCTTGTATACCCCTTTAAAAAGAAAGCGTAGGACAGAAAAACAGTCATGTGGGCACTTTTGGGAGATTTCAGTAGTCTTTGCGTTTCTGAAGCATATGCTTACAGTTTAACATCTGCAAAGAAGAGTAGTTTTGATACGCATTTGAAAAAACATTCACAGCGTTGATCAAATTGAGCGCTCAACGTTCGGATTTTCGGAACTAGCATTTCCTTCCTTCTCCGTCACTATAAGAAGGACCTAGTCGAGAACATAATGAAAAGGTGGGACAAACGGGAAAAGCCAAAACAAAAAAACAAACAAACGGTGCAACGTAACCAAGGAACAGATGATAGATTTCAAGAGCTCATATTTAAGGTATGAGAAGGCAAGCGCGTTGAAATATCACAAAATATTCGTCTGAATGTTTGAAGTACGCTTCGAGCCATCCACGAATTACTTACTTCAGCGAGCTGTCGCTGCCCCTTGCATCGGCTTCATCGGTTGAATGCATGCGGTAATCCTGCCTCGCTTTTTGCATCTGAAATACAATGTTTACGGGCACAAGACAACGCTGCAATTCATTATCTCACCATGCGTGAGTGGACGAATGAGCTCTTCCTGCTGACAGCGTCGGCGCTCATCTTACGGCTAGGTCGCTCGCTCGCTGCCGCTTCATCCATGGATAGAGTAGCGCGCGTATGACGGCCGACTCGCATTCCTGGTCGACCTGGATTTGAACTGTTAGTTTATCACTCAAGATCTCAGAACAAGAAGCGGGAGAACTTCCGCGAATCCACATCTGCAGTGTCGCACAGTACCGCCCCAACTCTTCCCAAAAAAGCCCTTGCTGTTGCTTTCTCTACATTCCACATCGGTTTATCTGCTTGGAAGCAGTAAATGAAAAATTGACTCGAATGATGAAGATCAGGTTTTAGAAACATTTTTTCCTCAGAGTCTGAGGATGCAATAGTTGGGCTAAAGAGATGTGATTTTCTTTTGAGAACGGTAAAAACACTTGATCTTGATGCATTAAGAAAAGCAAAGGAGGAATATTTTGAATTAGTCGATTTTTTAAATCGACTTTCTCAGTTTTGCCTCTAAAAGCATTGCATTGTTGTTTTTATGTCCAGTCCATTTCGTTTCGCAGACAGAGACAAAAGCTTGGATTTGATGACGGATAACCAGACAATAAAGGTAACGCACAAAAAAGAGTGTTATGTGACAACAATTACCAGAATAAGAAGTAAATCAAGAAGAATGAATTAGTGAAGGAAATGTATCACAAATTAATTAAGAGCTGAGTAGTTGGAAGAATCACTGAAACGAAGATTTGTTCAGCAGATCGCTACCCGGAAATCAGGATTTTGTGAACTGAATACAAAGATCTAATGGTGAATCCATCACCGTCAATTTCTCATCCTTCGTTAGGCAAAATGTTATGGAACGCCCATGTGTTGTAAACAGGAAATGTGCGAATTCTCGCACAAACAAAAGGAAATCACAATTACTAAAAAAAAGAACGGATGCTGGATTAAAGCGGAGAAGACAGCTTAAGAACATATCTGAACTTTAGAAATATGACAAAAAAATGTATTGTTATTTTGTTTCTGCAACAACGAAACTAGCACTAGCAGGCCGCTATGGTCTGGGACCGACCGCATGCAAGGCTTTTTCGCGATTTTCAACCTACGCGCCGACACTAATTAGGCCCAGCACGACGTGAAAAAGTTCCCGCTTCAGAGCGCGAGGATCACGAGATAGGACGCATGCACGTGGAGAGAAGAGGCGCCAGGAGAGGCAGTGCCGTCACTTCCGAATGAAGGTGGTTGGCTGGACGAGTGCAGAACCGTAGCAGTTCCCTGTAGACCTCAGCAAATAAGGAAGCATTTTTATGTTTTAAAGTGGTTTCATGCTGACAGATAAGGTAGCTTTGTTCAACACGCTGAGCGATGGCTAAGCACCGCTTAAATGAGGTGGGGTATGCCTGAGATGTTGAGGAACACTGCGACTGGTCTTTCTGGGTTTACGATGCTTCCAACAAAACAACGACACCCCAGAGCGCGATGAAACACACCGGATGGGATTAGACCGCACGGGCGAAGGAGGCAACGCTGTTCTCCAAAATATGAGTGCTGCTTTGTTTTAGAAGTGCTGCAAGAAAACATCTTCTTTTCTCGTTTTCTCAACAGCACCTCACTTAGAAACGGAAAGCGTCAATTCTTTTTTTTTTACAAAGGCGTTTAACGTAAGGCCGAGCTGAGCAACTTAACATCTTTTCACCTTGAATTTAATATAATTTGTGGGCCCCCCAGTAGAGGAACAAATAACAGCTTTAGTTGTTATCTCTGGTGAGAACTGTACTATGATCGAGACTGAAATTCAAGAAATATAGCGAGATTCAGAGATCACTGATCCGATGCGTAACACATTTTTCGGGTAAAAGACCTGATTGCAAACAGCTGTGGAGTTAAACGAGAATGTGGAATAGGGGTGTCGAAGGAAGGTACAGAAAAATACGTAGCACCTAACAATCGAGAAGCAGATGAGAACGCCAAGGGCTCTTTTTAACAACGGAACTTCATGGGATATAAATAGATACTTCGTCAGCAATTTACTTCAAAGATCACGTGCTTGTTGCAGGCAAGTCGACGCACAAGTCTCTCCACACAGCCGTCGTGAGTCGCATTGATGCAAAACCTAGGTTCTATCCTTTTCGACGTTAATTGCATTTGCACAAGTCCCAGATGTCTTTTGGGCTTTCTTTCTTCTCATGCTTGATCAACTCAAGCCTACACACTTCCAAGACCCGAACACGAGTGTCGAATGTTCTTAAAACTTCTACGACCCAGAAGACCACAGGAAATGATAATCAGATATCCTTTTCCGAAAGAGCTATTGTTTGCGTTCATTTAGAGTAATATCTGGACGCATAGAGTAAAAAAAATTTAACAGTAGTTCATGTTTTCTAGCCACCACACCTTTAAATTCGTCTACACTTCAATCCATTTCATAAAAATATAGTAGGACATATTTGTAAAATAAAATAGACATAGTAGAACATGAGCGTCCTATGCGTCAGCACTGGCAGAAGATCCTCCTACAGAGAGCGGTAAGCGCGGACAAACTTTACGATAATATCATAACTTCTAAACTAGACGTAGCAGCGGTAAAAATGCAGCGGTAGTGAAGCGAGATTTTAACAAACAATCTCAGATTTGTTGGATTCAACATCTGCTACCATGTTGTGATTTGCTGGCTAACCCGGTCAAATAAATACGGTGAGAACAGCAGTTTGGTAAATCGTAGAAAAGTGATAGTTGTGGAAGGTGACACGAGACGACAGGAAGAATTATTCACGAGCATGCGCACGTCTTCGCCGCGGTCGAACCTCCTTCATTTCTCATGGGTTCCTTGTTCTGCTCGGGCCCTCAGTGAGGACGACTGTTGCGAAGAAAACCTGTAGCTGGTGAGTAATGGACAAACATACTACGGCCTTCCCTAATTACGAGTGCATCGCAATTCCTGTCATGAAATCATCATTTTCTGCCATTTTGAGAGCTACAACATCGGAAACAGAAAGAAACAAAAATCACCATCAGAAAACGAATATCATATACACACTCGACCACATGAGATTGCGAACATCGAATGGTAAAAGTAGAACCTTAGTGAAGTGAGCTGATGCCGTCATGCATAAAATAGCATCATCGCAACGTCTCACAATTCAACACATGCATTTTTGGACTAGAACTCGATTTGCAGCAGTTTTATCCATAGTTTGCTCACGAAATCCACAACCGTCGACAAGGCAAAAAGTTCCGAATCATTGAATTTTGAGTGGAGGCGAACTGAAATAGACCTCCTCTCAGTTCTATTCGAAACCTCTGCCATTCATCACTTCAGAGGGGCCAAAGCTGCTGTATGATCCATGCATATATTCCAATTTAAAAAGCAAAAAACATCCATCTTTTCTCTATTATTTGTAGCATTTGCAAATGCTCTCTCGAAAAACGTTTGGAGAGTTCTAACGCTCACTGACCGACCGTAGTTGAGAAGCTATAAACAAATAGTGTGCTACCTCAATGAAATGAATACATTTGCAATTACCACCAAATAAAAAGCCTTCGTTTGTGGTGAAATTCGAGAAATGGCGTAGCGGTTCTCGCTTAATCAACTTTTGACCCACTATTACTGAGTCACTTCCATATCTATTCAAAAAATGTAAGAATATTACAAATAAGAAAACATATCGTTCTCCTTGCTAGTTGCTAGGTACTTTACAGAGCTCTCATAACGTTCAGAAATCAGTTTTTGAAGAGAAGAGGCAACATGTACGCAAATAGGAGAGGAAGAGTGCCACGATGAGGATAGAAACAGAGCCGGGTGGTCGCAATTAGTAACGCACCAGTACACGGGAGTAACCGAATAATGCCGAGAACTGACTGAAACTCGCAATAAAATTGCGTTCACTGCCGAACGAAAGTTTACAAATGAGAGTTTCCGGCTTCCGAAATGACCCTAGTTACTCAACAAGAACGGGATTTTTGAAGGAACTTTCACATCTCGGACGGAGATTTTCTAGGTTGGATGCAATTGCTGGGCCCGGATGTTTGAAAAATATGTAGTTTAGAAACTGATGCTGAGTACAAGCGGGCGAAAAAATCGGTTGCAAATAAATGATAGAAATTGGTAGAAAATAGTAACTAGCTTCAATTCTAGAACTCTATTAGGAAAAAGAAATTATTTGATTCTGATAACTGTCGAAGCGAATAGCTAACAATGTTTTCCAGATAAGAGAAAATATTCTGTTTCTTTTTGAGAATCGATTTTTGAAAATTTCGAAAAATTGAAAAGAAGGAAAAGAAAGAGAAGGGAAACGAATCGGTTAGCGGTTCCAATCAAGTTCACGAATAGCATATGTTGAATAAGGCTATGTAATAGGCGGAAAAGAAAAGGTAGCCGTCCAGAAGAAAAAGTACGAAAGAAATCCGTGTCTGCTATGGTGTGAGTGTGCTCACGCAGCCGGGAGTTCCTAAGTATTCAGCTTCGACCTGCAGGCAGTTCAACGGCATCGTCGCCGAGCAACCATCCAGGATCACAGGAGATTGCGGCCTAACGAGTAGTTAGAGTCACAAGAAGCCAACGCCAGCACATACAGCTGAGATGACCGTAATAATACTTCCTGCAAAAACGTGCAAATCAGGCAAAAAAGGGTCATTTCAATGCTTCGAAACCCAGGAATCAAGGGACAATCAGCATCTTGAAAGAAAGAATGAGACATTGACAGAATTCATATGCATTGGACTCTTAGAGGGCTTCAGAAATAAATCCTCGGTCATAATTAGAGATTGTAGTTAAGAGCGACACACAGAAGCTCGACAGGGCGAGTTTAACAGCTCTAGCGAGAAAATCTCGTAGTTCGGCGGGAAATTCGCAAAGGACCAACACGAATAAGCCGTGGAGAGATGAGGAATGACACAACGATGAGGAGCATGGGAATTAGTCTTCAGAAAAGGGATTTTACAGCACGAAAGTTAATCACAACGGACATTTAATCGCCTCTTTGCGCGCACCGTTCCTTAAGATGGGTTGGACATCTAACGCGGCCAATGCGGGGAATGTGTTCGAATGTTCGAATGCAATGCATATTCGTTGTCCTCTCAGGAGAGTCTCTGGACTGCCTCGTGAAGAAATGATGGATTAATGGTGGATTAGAGATGAGGTGCAAACCAATTCGTAATGATAAAGTGGGAGACTGTAAGACAACAGGAGACGGCCTCTATGTAAAGAGAACAGTTCTAAACAGCGAGATAGATGCTTCTTGAAAAAACATGCATCACGTCTCAGAATTAGATGTGTTGGAAAGAAAACTAAAAAATTGGTATGGGTGATTGAGAACAAGTTTAAAAAAAATAGAACATTCCTCAATATCCAGCACGTTTGGTCTGGTATTGCCAAGTTCATTTTATCGCAACTTTTAAAGTTGAGAATAACTTAGGCTCCACCTTCGTGGTCCCTCAATTCATATTCACCCTGTCACTTTCGTCATAAAGTTGTGCCGAAGGTCTTGTCAGAAGAAAAATAACAACGTCTTCTGTTGTAGAGCTATGACGAAGAAAAAAATAAAAACGTTGTCGGTCTGGATGCCTCTATGCCATAATGGGAACATGTGGCCTTGCGAATTCATCTCAGCTTACTTTCGCACGATGTAATTTCAGATCACTCACCTTTAACGATCACATTTCTACCAGCGAGGAAACGCACGTCTGCATTTTCGGGTATGGCCGATGAACTGCGTTCAACGAAAATTTCGACGTCGTTCACGTTTAATCCACGAGATCGCAGAGGTTCTGAAGATGAATTTAGCAGCTAAACTGAGATTTCCGTATATAGAAAAAGTGTAAAGTGTCCTGGGTAAACTGAGGGATATTTTGATCGAATTACCCATTAGATAATGATATCAGCCGTATTTTTAGGTTGTTTTCAGAAGAGTAACTATTATGGGCTCAATCAATCACTCGAAGCAGGAAAAGGCGATCACCAGACTTTAAAATGGGCAAATGAACTCTTTCCTTGATTTGCACACGAATAATAAATAAAAGAAAACGAAGTGTTTTGCTATAGTGTGCCTACGAGGTTTTTAGATGGAACCTTTATTTGCCTGACGTTTCGGCTTTTTCCTCGTAGGCACACTGTAGCAAAACACAGACAGAATATGCCGAGGTTTCAAGACAAAAGAACATTCGAACTACTACGAGAAAACGAAGTCGTATCAGGAATACGATCCTGTGTTGCAGTTTTTATAGTAAGTTTATTATAGTTTTTCGATTTCGATTCGATAAATGTCGCAGCACATTCAAGCCGACATCGGTCTTTGGGAAAATATTTGCAATACCTAGTTCAACTGAATTCATTTCCTACGTCTAAAATTAGCTAGTACCTTAATGTAGGTGTTTTAAAAAAAGAATGGGATACATATGTGGCCACTGATGCCTGACGTCATTTTGAAGCCACATTTTGTGTAGTTCTATTCAAATCCAATTGTATTTTACTTGACTTTGAAATCGATTTACTTCTACCTTCTATAAACATAAAGTTGCTAAGATTAGATGACGTGCCCTAGAATCTAGTGAAATGGAGCAGACAAAGGACTTAGGGAAATCAGTGAAAGGAGAAGTAAAGATACGAATAGATTCACAAAAAAGATGGCTTCAGAATGATGCCAAGATCCCATAGGTGCATATGTGGATAATCATGAAGACCAGTCTACAACGAAAAATTGACGTTCTTAAAAAAATTTCCATGCATACTTTACTCTGTACTTGCTCATTTCTGTTTAAATTCGCTAAGCAGTACAATAGCACAGTAAAAGCTGGCCTGTGGCCGGAGTGTAGCGGGCTACGCAGATAATGATAACCTTCTATAGAGGTTGACGGAGTCTGTGACGGGAATTCGAATGATACAGAATTCTTTGAAGCTGATATCACTCAATACGTCTTTTTATCTTGAAAAAAAAACATACATTTTTGTGATATTTTAGGGAATTTTCGATGAGATCCAAAACTATGGAAAAAAATCTCTGTGGAATTACATAGAAAGTTCTCATCTTTACAAGATAAAAACTAATTGGGACATGTTATGAAAAAAAAAATCGGAAAATTCACAGGCCCCGCACCTATTCATAAATTTTTGCACTTACAGGAAAGACATACCATTTCTTAATCAAAAATTGGCCAGAGCTCAAAAACCAAGCAGCGAGGTCACAACGAATAGTTCCCTACCAGATGTTGCACGAAGAAAGCTCCTAGCTCCAAATGTCGATTGTTTCTGAGGTTACTACAGTGAAATTCTCAATATCTCCAATTATAGTTGCGCGAGGCATCATAATTTTCATTGTACCCTGTGCACTACAAACATCATCCTCCTTTCCAAAGAGCCCACCCGGGATCAAACACCTTCAGTGCGCAATAGTGTGGGATTCAGCCATGACCGTATCTGGCCTAGCAGGCTTCTCGAAAAGTGTTTAGCGGTTGACTTCAAGAACTCAGCTTCGATGGATTACACAAATCGGTTGAAGTCCAAGCAGAGTGGTAAGCATTAAATTAAGGTGAGCTATGAAAAAGATACGGAGAAAAGGTGTGAATTCGTGTCTCTGTCGTCTTCCGTCGAAGAATTGCCTATTTTACTGTAATAACGATAAACTCAAAAATCGAATGAGATGGAGGATTGCTTGTGCAGCATGTTTGCATGTTACTGTTTTTATTTTTTTTTTATCTATTGAACCTTCGAATTGGACTAGAATCTTCTAAGCCATGTTTTTTTTATTACAGAACATTTACCAATAAAACCAACTGTTTTCAGCTTTTTGCATTTCCCCAACACTTCTTTCTTCCATATGCAAATGGAAAGGCGCCGAGGCATCGAATTGAGAAAGAAACTATTGGTGCAAAAGTTTCTTAAAGTGTTTGTTATTCTGATATTGAAACACCTGAAACACCTTCAACGACATACAGAAGCGAAAACAAAGAAGATCCTCAAAAAGACAAACGATGTGCTCATACGAAAAACTGCATATATGCATGCATGCACAAGTGCGGAGCAGTTTAATCCACGATGTATGCTATCTGTTTTTGTCTTCCAAGTGTTATTTCGTGAAATACTAGATTACGCAGGTATGCAGAAAGATATTCTCGTTTCCCTCCAATGATTTTCTCTGCAGAATCCTCCGCTGATTCCACTCTTAACCATAGGAGGTCCACAAGAGCAGGTAGAAGTCCCACACCAACTAACTGACGAGCCAAATTCTCTTTGCTTCGCATATGAAGGAGTTCTGATCCGCTGACATTTCGCACATGACTAGCGTCTTGTATCAACGTCTGCCTTTCTTAGGCGAAGAAGCAACGCTAGTTGACTCATTGTTGCCGAGGAACAAGCGAAAAAATAGACTGTTGCTCAGAAAAACAAACAAGGGCAAAGGACAGGACGAACCTTCGAAGACCTGATACAGCTTAAGCCCAGGCTCGACAAGAATTTTCTCCGATGTATCGTCACAATCCTAAAAAGTGCTCATTCGGTTAACAACAGTGTTCAGAAAAATTGGAAGGTAAACAAATCAATAGTGACGAACCGGAAAGTGCGCCACCATGTATGCAGGTCCTTCAATATCCACGGCGTGGTAGCGCTGCAAGATAAACGTCAACATTTCCTCGTTATTCAGTTTCGGAAAGAGAGGAAAACAGTTTTGGAAAATTTAAAAAAAATTGAAACTCGTTCTTGTTCACCTGTACACCGGAGTGTCTACTTCTTCAAAAAGCAACCATCTCTTGGAAAGCACTCTCAACGTTTCCGGTGCTATTTCCTCTAAGTGCACTTAATGTTCTTATTGCGGGAAATGTCAATTTTATTCCATATTGAGAAAATTCTTACATTTTCTGTCTCAGAGTTTCACGTGCTTCTGGGCATTAAATTACATCTACATACTTTTGTACGATCCAAATGCTCTTCTTTAAGTACGTGCGACAAGACGGAAATTCTGCTACTTTTATTTAGAAATGCGACACAGTTCTTCTCCACAAATACACCGACCAAAATTAATATGTTGAAAGGGCAGTTAAGCGAAACGGGAGAGAGGAATGAGCTTTTTTGAAGTTTAGCGGATGTTTGGCATGCAGCCGTGGTGCTAAGAAGAAATGGGAACATGTTTGGCGAATGCACTTTCGTTTTTTGCAAGAAAGTTTCGCAGTCTTTTAGAGTTAGATTAGCTTGGAGGAGGGAAAAGAAGGGCTTGTTGTCTTTGTAACTACCCGCATACATAATCCCGAGAGATGTTGCAACCCCATCACTACAAAGTACATTTCGGGACGAGCAAACAACCTATCTGGGATGCGTCTCGCAATAATTCACACCAGCCGGACCCCGAGAAATCCGTACGACCTTGGGAGAGTCGGATATAATTGACCCGATTC
Organism: Necator americanus; assembly: GCF_031761385.1. NCBI lineage: Eukaryota > Metazoa > Nematoda > Chromadorea > Rhabditida > Ancylostomatidae > Necator > Necator americanus. The sequence goes on along the minus strand of NC_087372.1, from coordinate 23,398,801 downwards.
GTCGACGGGTGGAAACACGGGTAAACATTATGGAAACCTACATTTCATGTCTCTCAGTGAAATTCAACTCAGCAAGATAAAGGACAACGCTAGTCGTTGGAACATCACAGAGCGTTAAGTAGTGATCCTCACCAGGGTTTCTATATGATATAAAAGTTGCTGTCGCTTGAACGAGGATTTTTTCTTTACAGCAGACATTCTGTTCCATGGATGGAGTCTGCTGAATGCAGCGCGCGAAAATTAGCAGACAACAAATATGCGAGAAAGGAACGGGCGACAAAAAAGGCGATGGCGAGAGCTGTGACCGTGAAACGGCAAATCATTCAAGCAAAATACGGGCATATGAAAATCAGAAGAGGGAGGAACTTCACAGGGTATGCGAAGCCACTCTATCATAACGAATATAAAAAATTAGTGGAACTTCTGAGTGATCCTAAATCGGGAGATGTTTATTACTACATAGAGGGACCACAAGGGCGTAGTTTAATTTAAAGGAAAGACGTGAGATCTGTCGCGTACATAGAACCCAGACGAAGCGAAATCAATCTGGACTCATCAACAAAAATGTCATCAATGCGAATCTGAGAATCTACATAATTCGGCGGCCACGAGCATCGAACAGAATTAGAAACATGGTGACTGGTTTGCTGTGAACGCGGTTGTCGTGGTCACATCGAGAGGTGGACACCAAGTGTCGGCGAGAAACGTCTTGCTCCGCTAAGATCGTTTCGTGCTTTCTCGAAGGATTCCTCTCATTATCCTATTCAGCTGATCAAAATTGATGCGTACATTGACGCATGTGCTTAAGCCAATCACAATTCGAAAAATCCATGTAAGTGATCCAGAGTACGGGACTTTAGTAGGAGACTTTTGTGGAAGAAAAATCTGCATCATTTTTTCGCGTCAAAAAAGGAGCACACATATTGTTAAAGTCACTGAAAAATAATGCCGTTTTCATGAATGTAAGCATTTGGTTAATTTTAGTGGGCTGATTCCGTACGTACGTACGTTTCGTCGAAGTTGTGCGAAATATTTTTACCGGCGAAGGTGATTTCGCTGCTTCTGTTTGACGGTTTTGCAGAATCAATTCCATTTTTATGACTGCTTGAAACATAAAGTCTGAAATCTAAAAATCTAAAATCCGATATTTCGTTGCGACGTAGTGACTTTCCTATTACTTCCTTTAAATGTGTAGTAAGGATATCGGAAAGATACTGATGCAGCAGAAAGCACAGAGAGCAATTCTGATGTTTATTCACCGACATTAGATGTTATTAAAGTCTAATTCCGAGCTCACATGTTCAAGCCGTTCGTTTTTTTCTTCATTACCCGAAAAATACATTAGTTTCAGTACTTTTCTTATACCGTAATCGCTACGAATGGCGCCATGAGACGACTGATGCCCTTCCTAGGAAGAGCTGAAGCCCTATGCGAATCGCTTTATGGTTAATTTAACATTGTGTTCGGCTTCAACACACGACGGAAGAGTATTTGTTGTCATAAGTACTACATTGAATTGAGTCAAAATATAAAATATGTCAAAACATTATAATTGGTTTTCTTAGCAGATTCCACAAACTTCAAAGAGAGAAATATGATATGTAGCTGAAATTTTTGTTAGAAAATAACAAGAGAATTTGCGCCCAGCTTTTTTCTCTCGAATGTCTTGCATTATTTTCTGGAACGGCAATCAATCAGACAGTAATTCACAATACTATGTAGTCCTTCTCTTTAGTCGTTTCTGCACTCCAAATCCGACAATATCCAGTTATGGACCGAGTTCCTAGAGTTTTCGGTTCCATGGACTACTAACAGTTTCCAATTCTTCCTACGTCGGTTTGAGGCGAAAAAAAAAGTTCAGTTATAGTAGAGTCAAAACGACATAAAGCCCGGTGCAGTTAGGCTACGCTCTAAGTGGTGCGATGGGGCGTAGCGGTTAGGATCGAATGAGGACTCCTGCCAGCACTGTTCATTGCTTCAGTTCGCGATGGTCCCACCTCGGTTCCAACGCTAGCTCGACCGCGCCACCTCTCACGTCCATACGCAACGACACTGTGCTCTATTTCCTCATTTTGACCCGACTGTACTTCTTTATGCTGCCTGCGGTAACTTCTAGTTTTTTTTTTCAAATAAGCGATTTAAACCAGCAAAAAGGACTGCGTTGCTGTTGTTGAGGATTCACCGTTGCTTTTGCCGTGTTAGTGAAATCCCGTGATGTCTAACAAATGCAAAAATACCATCTAAACACCTCACAGAGAAACCTTCAGCAGCGATTGAAGTGAAACGTAGAAAAAAGTCGCTAAATTTAATTGAAGTAATTCATTTAAAACAATTTATTGTGTTCTGAACTACAAAATTCCAGTGACTCTCTTCTCAAATATTAGAATCAAACGAGATTGAATGGATTCTTAGCTGTTAATGTAATCAAATCTCAGTCAATACAAGTACGTACTCAACGATAGCAGTAGATAAAGAAATGGTGAGCAAGAAATAAAAGAGTTTAACTGACCAAAGGTCAGGACGAAAAAACAGCAGTTATGTGGCGTTCGGAAACACAAAAAAAGAAAGAGCAATGAGATCATATGAAGTTGAAAAAGCTGCGAACTCCCTTTGAGCTGTATGCTTGTTGGTGAAAAAATTTATGGTATCGCTTGGATGAGGTCATGAACGGCTTTATGGATTGACTTTAGAACAAGAGGAGAAACGAGGATGTTTTGCCGAGCCGTCTGGCAGAGTCGGTTGGCGAGATAAGCAGTTTTGATAGGCTGTTTGGGTTGGCAGGGCAAACAAGAGCACAAGAGAAGGTTGTCCACTGCTCTCCTGCTGCTGGAGCACTCTCGTAGAATTTTCTTTAAGATCAGCCTGCATTTGCAAATGCTCATCGCTCTAGGACCGTTGTGGTCGAGCTGATTATAAGGGCGTTCCATAAGCAGATTTGCTATATGTTGTAGTACGGCTAGGATCAATAAAGCAATAAACGGTCGGGCAGTGCGTGAACGGTTTTTGTAGTCAGCGGAAGGGAGGGGGTGAATCAAGTTTTTTTTTCGGCCGTCGACATTGCGCAATGCGTGTGGTTTTGTTTTACGGAGACTTACGAGTGCATGCTTGATATTACGTCTGACTCTGGATTAAAGCTCTTGGAAGTAGAAAGCATGTGCGATATTTCTGCAGTTTGCGCGCCTCATTCCTGACACTATTCCACCGAATGCTGAGCATAAACAAAATTTTATTGGCATTCTAGAATGACATGAAGACTGTCGCTGACTTTGCCAAAAGAAGAGCTAGCCAGCTGCATCATTTTCTCGAACGTAGCCCTCAGAGTGAGAGAGTTTGTTTTGTCGTGTCTTTACTTACTGCAAAAATATCCGTGCTCGAAAGAGTGTGAACTTCACCCTTAACAAGTATGACTACAGCAGCTGCCCAGTGTACTTCCCCACCAACATTTCAAATAGTGCAGTGCTCGGGAACATTTCTGCGACGTTAATGGAGTCGGCAAATAATTTCAAAACGAACTTTCAAAGCAAACAGACCGACTATGGTTTGAATGAGCATAAGAGGACAAAGAGAAATGATCAGGAACAGGAACAACAACGTATAATGGTTAAAGTTATAAAGCAAGAGAACTACGGGAAAAGGAACGCCTGGGGCAGAGGTGTCAACTTGCAAAGGTCAACAACACAAGGTGCAAAATGAGCTCTCAGAAGCAACAGCTTGAAATGGATAGAAGAACACGCCAGCTGCTAACGATATCGCAACGATGTCGTTAGCAGCTGGCGGAGACTGAGGAAGATGATAGAATTTTTTAGTTTTATTGAAAGTGCTTTGGCATTATGGGAAATGTAAGCCTCTATCAAAATGAAGGAAGCATAGCTTGCCATGCGTCACGAAATATAATCATTGGTGGATCGAGACAGGTCACCAAGGTCACCAACAACACTTCGAACATTTCGTCGCCGCCGACTTCTTCAACTAAAAAGCATCAAAAACTCACAATCGCGTCGTGGAATTCGACCAAAGAAGGACGTCGAGCCTTTGTATGTCCCACACTACTCATCGCACTAGCCGCAGAATTCGTCACCGTAGTGTTGAGAACAGCCTGTTGGTGAATAACTGGTAACGACGGTCGTCGGGACCTCGAACCGCGCACGGTGTCCTCTCTCAGGCAGCTGTAAACAGAACGGTTTCCTATGAAATAATGAAATCATTTCAGAGTCAGCAACACACGATGGGTGAAGAATCATCACGATTACCAAGCTATTTTGATTACTTTACGTCAAATTTTCGATAATGTGTGTAGCCTGTTTAGAATCGAAGTCAAGGAGCTACTAGCTGCTGTAGTCGAGCGCTATTTTTTGAAAAACTTGAGCTCAATTTGTAATCAACTATCTAAAATGGAAACTGGCTACTCGTGTACGTGTCTTTTGGTGTAAAAGAATGAACCACAGACATTCCTAAGGAAATGTTTCGCATGGTGTAAACGTTTAATTTGCAGAAAAATCTTTGCAATTTGAAAGTTTAGTGTTCGTATTAAACAGAACAATTTTTTGCACTAATGTGAGAAGTAATAATAAAACTAAATGTATATAAATAGGACTAAGAAAATGTTTAAGGACAAATTATGACGGTTTTGATGACACAAATAAAAATAAATAGCATCCGTTCAACTCTTTTTCATGAACGAAGCACGTTTTAACGGAGAAAACTGGCTAAAACTTGCAGTAAGCAGTAGTACATCTGCTCTTTTGATGACGCTGTGTATGTAAACGTTAAGACTTGAATGTTCCAGGTAACTTCTCAGAAAACTCTTTTGTTTTTCTGTCTTTTATTTTACTTCCGAAACTTACAGTGCATTGACCAACGCATTGAAGCGATTAGTAAAAATGCAATAAAAAAAGGAGATTTGAGGAAAGAACAACCTCTGCTCCATTTATAGATTCTCTTTAAAGGACGCTAGTAGAAGCAGCCATAGTTAATACGGTAGCCAGGAAAATTTAAAATGAAAATTTGGGATTCACAGTGTTCGCTAATCAAATGGACATCGACTGTGGCATTCAATTTGTGCGGGGGTGGTCTGAGCAAATTAGGTAAGCCGTTCAGATTGCCCCTGGCAGCCACCACGAACTAGTTATACCTTTCCGACGAAGAATTTTTCGTTTGCGACACACTCCAAAACCAGAATTCAGCATAGATTCTTTAAATGGGACATCAGCGGTTGGTTATTCAAGTTGGCTGGCTGTGCGTGTGATTTTAAGAACCCCGGCATAGTGAGCAAGTCCAGTTGTTCTCAGCAGTTAACCGGAATAACTCGTACAAGCAGTAGACTCGAGGGAGGAAATGGCAAGATATGGGTGACTTCGATAAGGAGATGGAAAGAGCAGTTGCGGCCAACTGAGAAAATGCGCGGCGGTGGCGGAAGGAATGTCAGTGGACCGACAGAAAGACTGGTGTCCGGTTGGATACGGAAGCAGATAGCATCAAATTCGGTGCCCAACACATGCTTCGTACGTCGCTACACACGCAGCCACTCTCACTTTTCGAACAGCACGAATCTCCGTGACCTGCTAACAAGGCTGAGAATTTCTCGATTCTGGACAACCTCAACTTGAGTTCCTCGACTTACTTCTTTTAGACTACGAGCAATTACGTCTCTTCCAATTCATTTTCTTTTTCGTTTCGCATTTTCTGCATCGAAGAGAAAGTTGCAGTGCAACTCGATGCATTCGCTTTGCTTCTAGCTAATGAGAAAGTAAATAGTTGCCGATTTTTGGTGTTGTTTCCGTAGTTTCATAGCTTTTTTTATTTTCACCCAAAGTCGTAGACGTTAATACGAACACATTGAGAACATCGGCATCATCACGCAAATTTCACAAACAAAAATGGGAATGTTCTCAATGGAGAATAAAAGTACCATTTCTAGAATAGTTTGCAGAGAATTTGATTAAAATCACGTAAATAGCCATCTAATCATGTATGAAGCACTCTATAAATCTATGAAACTAGAACGAAAAAAAAATAGCAGCAGTGCAGGAACTGCTTCTTTTAAAACCTACTGTCGAATGCTGGATTGTGGTTTCGGTAGAGATTTTCGAGGTCAGCGATGGGTAATTGCCGCCAACAGCATTCGCGCACTCGGAAACCAGAAAAAAGGCGACCTTCGCGCCAACTCCACCTCATTTGACGGTGAGGTGATTTTCGGTAATACGAAAACATGTCTCCAGGATGACTTGACGAAAGTACGGAACTGACCTATTCAAGGACGCAAATGGCAGTTGATGAGAGGCGACGAGCGTCTCTTCTAGTCAGCTTTTTAGAACGCACTGGAACTGCTGGCACCGAAGGATCAAAAGAAGACCACGAAACTGTGCAGTGCATTGTGATAAAATTAGGATCGACATCGCTGATGCACACACGGTGTGGATGGGGAAGTTCGAGCGACCGTCTGCAACGGGATGTTCCACTGCATTCTAGGCAGCCGTTAGTGCCCACATATATACAACAACTGGATGAGAATACTAGGTGCCGCTGTGTTCTGATAAAAAGCAGTCGCTCTCCGAAATGCTCGTTTTTCCTGGAACTGCTATTGAATTTCGAGAAGACCGAGAAGATATGTAAAACGTTGAGTAACAAATGGTACTACGTTACAAGCTGCAGTAAGATACATATCCCCCATTCCAGTGTAGAAAACGCTTTCATTTTTGGGTCACTTAAAACACTTACTCTTCATAGTACTCGAAGAGAGCAGCCAAAGCAATAGTGGAACTCCTCTCAGTGCGGAGCCGTCGCCCAGGCGCAGACATTGCCGATTCGAGGGTTCGCTGAGGAGGGACCAGCGGGGTGAACACCATCCTTAGCATTCATTAGCGTACATTCACAACTACACACACGCAACAACACTGCGTCATCACAGTTGCTAAAATCCAGGAAGCATTTCTCGGCGGGGAAATGTGGTAAAAGGGGACAAAACAGTGCATAGCGAAAAAAAATTGTGCGGACATTCTCTGAAAGTGCTTTGAGAAAAAAATCTATGACGCTCAGCCATTCAGAGCATTCAAAAGCACTCTAGAATGAAAACGCGTTGTTAGTGCATGTCTTAGTCGGCTGTGACAATACGTTTATTCTCCATACAATTCACTGAATAATGGTGATATTCCTAAGGTCGGAATTCCACTGTCACCTATTGGCAGAAAATGAAAAACTCGAGTTCAAAACAATGGATGCCGAACGCTTCTCTTAGTCGTCCAAAAAAGTCAGTACCAAGTCTCTGCTGCGCTAAGATGTGATCTACATCAGTTATATTACAACTTGAGAAGAGCTAATCAAATGTTTCTGCTATTTACACTTACTTCATTCAAATGCCAGAAAAAGGTGTTGGAGACGCGTCCTCTAAGTTCTAAAAAAGACATTTTTCTTGAACCATGGTAAGTTTAGCGCATGGAATTAGTGCAATTCCCGCTTTTTTGCTTAAAAAATCACTGTCCCACGATCATATGACTTGCGTCGGCGATGGGGTGATCACGCATACATAATGGCCCAGTACTAAGATGCTTATGGGGCATTTCATCGAAAAGCGTGCATGTTTTTGAATATCCAGTGGAAAATGAGTATGGCTGGGGTATTACTGTCAGAAAGTATTGCAACCGTCGGTTGCTAGACAGCGTTTCACTTTCGCTATGAGAAGTCTTGATGACTTGCAAGCCTGGGAGCTTCATTTCTGCAAAGAGGAAAGAGCGTCTACTTCGGTTGCCAGCCACTCAGCTCGCTGAGGACGCCTTGGAAGCGCAGAACGACACTTTGCGGGCGAGTGCAACGCAATTACGAAACTGAAAAGCAGCGGCAGTCTACACCGCAAAGTTCTCTGCAAACGTTCTTGCAGGTCCAGAATTCCCAATATTTCCCGTATATCCTATTTAGATCGGAATCTAAATTGGATAGTTACAGAAGGTCAGCTGGCATTCGACTCGATTACCCGCTGCATTTCTGATTACACAAACTCCGTGCCATTTCGCACACGACAAATGTCCGAGTGGGGAGCTTCGTTTTGTGGTAATGGAGCGGTTGCGCAGCTGGGAAGTTGTCAACGCCGTACGAGCCGTCTTTGACTGACGACAGAGTAAACATGGTGATAATCGCCATTTGAGACTTGTGACGTCCACCAAACAATCTCGGTGTCAAAATTTGTCTAACGGACACGAACGAGGGAGTGGGACGCGTTGTAGCCAGTATCCGAAAGGATGCATGTCGCGAATTTTATTATGGACTCATTTTGAGCCTCTTGTCGTCCGCCCATCAATCTAAGCAATAACACGGAAAGGTTACCTCGCGGAATACAGCGGCACGTAAAACGGATGTAAAGGCATTTCGAATTGCTGACGACACTTGTTCACCGACGAACTCAGTTGAAATGGCATTTCGACGAAAAAGCTGCCATTAATACGAAATATCAAGCCTAGGGAGGCCATAAACAAATCGCATATGCCGGAGAGATCGACAAATGACTTTGTTTTCATCGAGTTGTTGGAGTTTCTCCTATTTCCGTCTGTGGAGAATGTGAGACCAGCCGAACGCAGCTATTTAGAGATAGAGAGTCAACAAAAAAGGGCCGAGAAACTAAGAATAAAGACGAAGCAGAAAGCAAATAAGAAGGAAAGTTAGACGTTATCGGAAATAAGTGAAATGAGAACTCCTTTTGCTGTTTTTGTTCCAGGTAATCCCTCTTCCTCATTTAATGTTGGTTGGAATGCAAAATTAAGGATTAAAGGTGAAGACGAGTTTCCGCCACATCTCTGAGTATATGTTATCGAAGTTGAAAGCTATACATTAAATGAACTTTCGTTGCGAGAACAAGCAAGTGCGAGAAGGAATTCTTGTAATGAAACTAACATAAATAAAACATATTGTAAATGAAAAAAAATAACAAATAACACATTACTTTTTATCTCTTATTGAAACATAACACGTTGTTGCATGAATATGTGTTTCCAAAGAAACTTTTTTCCTCTCAGGGAAGAAATTTGATCGGCTACGTTTGGTGTATTGAATTCCGTAGCACTAATTGGTTGAAAGCAGCGTGATAGAGAAATGGAGAGGTACCATAGCTCAACGCCATGACGAATTCTATTCTTCTTCTTAGAATTCTTAGAATGGTAGGAGAATGCATCAGCAGAACGGAATTGGAAGTTCGTATTCTATAAAAAATTGTGACGTGCAACGAACATCGAACACATGAGATCGTAAACGAACGAATATGATCCTCTTTTGTGCAGGCGGAGACAGCCGGTTTGAGATGCAAGTAAATCTAAGGGACGGTCGGACGAGTGAATGCAGCGCACTGTGCAATGTTTACCTGGACGGCGACCGTAAAGAGAGTTTGTCTGGAGAGGAGAGTGTCAGATCCAACCATGCTGGTCACTACTGTCGCACCGAGCAGTATCCAGTACGGGGAGCCGTAAGGCGCTTTAGCAGTAGTTGAAAAATTCGCTGTGCGCAACGAATACACAATACAAGTACAAAAATTCTCAGTGGCCTCAAACAACTTACAAGCAGAAGCGCTTTTTGCAAAAAATATCCACTTGCTCTTAAGGCAAAAATTTTGCACAAATTTTTGCCTTAAGAGCAAGTGGATGTACTCTTGAAGCAATGACAGCAGTCTGAAAAATGCTTCAGTCGTTGAGTAAACGAGCAAGTTAACTACTTGCTGGTTATTTGAGGACTCGATTAATTTTTCAGAGATGATATATGGAAAACTTCCCTGAATGCTCGTTTCGAGAAGCTATTGAAAAGGGAAGACCATTTCATGCAATGAAGAGGTAGGAAGAAAAATAAATGAAATTGCAGGAAATTATAAGGTGTTTGCAGATGAAGACCATTTAGAAGTCGCATATAATAAGCCTTATTGATTCTGTCAACGCATTTGGAGAGAAGTGGTGGCTACCAGAGGTGCGTATTTGCAGTAAATACAAATGTAACGTTCTGCAGGTGAGTTTGTTGGTGCACGCTGGACACAGCCTACTTTAAAACAAATGCAAAAAGACGCATTCTTTTCGACTTTTCTGTTTTTCTCCAAATGAAGGATAGAGTGCGTCAATGAATGTTGTTTGAGGTGAGCATAATAACAACGAGAAAAAGATGAAAAGGATACTGGCCTTGACATCTGGTTTGAGACATTCGAGGACGAAAATAAGGGATTTCTGTTTTGCCTTGCTCAGCCAGGCTGGATATCTGGTCACGGGAAGCCGAAATTGCCTTCGAGAACTGCAAAGCGAACGGAGACAAGTTGTAATCCACCCTCGCCACCCTCCCGCTCTCATTTTGCACCGCGCCTGGTCTCACAAGACCCAAGCCATTCGCTCGGAAAAAAGGAGCTGCACCTAGCACATCTCTCTTTCCTCCTCTCTCTCTCTCTGAACGTCTGGTATCAGACAAATGAATGAAATTCGCGCGAAGCGAAGAAGCATGAAAGGAAAAGTTACGTAGATTGAAATGCTCTAATTAATTGCTGTTGACACGCTTCCTGAGAAAAGTGGATGACTGAATGAATGAGAACTGGTCATTCTGCCATGCACTGATCCTTTTTAAGAAATGAATGTGAGGAAGTGATGATTCGCTCAGTTGTCTAAAAGGATCGCATTCGGGTGGCATTTGAAGCTATTGCTATTGAAGAGCAGAAGATTCGAATCATGATGGAAACGAACACAGCAGCTGCCCATAACGGCCAGGAACATACGCAAAACACGCAAGAATCATTAATGCTGTCTCGTATTCCGGCCAATGCTGAGAACAGTGCACAGTTTGGATTTTTGTAATGTTTGTTTTACTATCCCTCTTTTATGCACCTTCTTCGTATCAGTGATATTCTGTTAGTGCTCTGTTTCAAAAAATTGCTTGCACTGCACTTGCGTATCAAATTTCCTCACTGATGTTCCAGAGAAAAGAGTGAGTGGGGAGAAATGAAAAAAGTAATAGGGTAACGAGTTACAACGTCTGAATTGCTGCTGCAGCTCCACTGAGGCTGCGATAATCATAAAAACGGCTTAAACTTACGCTTAGTACATCGAATAGTGTTGAACGATCAGAAAGTATTTTCACTTTCAGAGAGGCATCTGTGTAGTTCTCTCGTGCCAAAAGAAATTGAAATTTTGATATACTATCTCCGGTGATTCCATTTTAGCTTCCGACCTGCTAATTGTTGCTAATGAACGCCACCTTGCACTCGTAGTTTTGCGTTGTTTTCTTAAAGGTATCAGGTTTCTTCAGTCTCAGTAAATGTAACACTGTAATTTTGTTCTTCAGTTTGAATGGGTGTTTTATTGTTTCACTGCACAAGAGAGAAATTTCGCAGAAGAAAGTTCATATTTCTACAAATTTATTTTATTTACTTTTGATTACTACAAAAAAGGTACAGTATGTACTCCACATCTAGATCTTTGTTCCTTGGATCCACCTCAGTGCACTGATCCAATTTATTAATTCTGCTATATATGAACCTCACTTCAAGTAAATCCTATCGATCAGCTCAGCTGCTTCGGAGCGATCATAATACGGTGGTCTACCGGATGACGAAAAACCTAGCAAGAGCTCCAGGCATAGGTTGAAACAAATGGAACGCAAAGCTATGGCGAGGAAGCATGAATAAAACAAAGGTGTTAACAAATGGGTGAAGTACACTTGAAGGAAGATACGGGGACTTTTTTTGTTTGTGTTCCACAGTAAGCAGTTTTCAAGAATGGCAAAAACGCAAAGTACCTCCTAAAAATTCGAGAGTTAGAGGCTTCAGGAACGCCAAAGATGGAATATTCTGCCGCGAGGTTTCTCTCAAAGATGTGCCCTGGAATATGTGCGTCGAGAATAGAGTGGATGTCACAAACATTAGGGCGCTTACAAGTAAAAAATTTCCTTGCTTTGAGCACATGGAATGATGTTTTGAATTTGTTTGCGAAATTTCCCTTCAATCACGTTAGGCAACGCCGACGAACTCTATCTCGTCTGCGAAGTTTTCTATTTCCTCGAAATCCGTGTACTCGTTTTTGAGGCAACAAAAAAAGCTCGCAAAGACGAATGGCCCTTTTTCGTGATGAATCCATCCGTTAGTATGCAGAAGAAAAGTGGACCATTCTCGGACAGAGGTTGTACATTTTGCATTGAAAGGAAAACGCAAAAAAAGAAGAATTTCCATAGTAGATTCATAGGAAAACGGTGTGTTGCTAAGAATAAATTGTCTGTAATGATCACCCACAAGATGTTCCTTAACATATTACTAAACTAATGGGGCCAACCTTCACTCTACCAGTATACATTTTTAGTTAGAATTCTAAAAACTTCCAAATAATTAAATTCATTAAGACTTCTAAATAATTAAACAGGAATGATTAGGAAGGATAGATATGGTAGATATTAATTTAAGTTAGATTGAAACGTAGATGCTCAATTACGTTGACGGAGAATGTATTATGAAGACCAAAAAAGACACTCGAACCCAGTTCGGTGGCACTCCAGTTGCTGCAGTTTTTGCAAACAACCAGCAGAAAAACGACCTAGCGGAACAGATTGGCTGAGCAGGTGGAATCGGATAGGCTGTTGTTGGGAACGACGAGGATAGGAATGTGGGCGCATATAGGATAGTATAAGAATGTTAATTGATGTGCGTTGCGCGAGTTCAGAGATACGAAGGCGTGTTTACCTCGCGCACAACCCAAATTTCCTTAATATGTGCGCGGAGAACAGCAAGAAGACCGTTCGTGTTGAGAATTCGAAGACACACGTTGAGGGAAATCAAGAGGAATTTATCTGATTCCACTGTCAACGACGAAAACAAACAGCAGATTAATCTGCGCGCTTGACTAACTGAGAAGTAGTCGATGTGTTTTCTGAAAGCAGCAGAATGCAGGATTAACGTACATACGTGCCGTACTTTTTCAGAGTTTGCAGTTCCGTGTTTGCTTTAAATGCGCAGTGCACACCTAATAGTTAAACGAAATTTACCTCCTTCTCTGGATTTTCTTGATAAAATAATGAGAAGCAAGCAAAGTTCGGGATCCACTAAAACTTATGTTTGGAAAGCAAATGTAGGGTTATTCGTGGGCATAGCCTGCTACGCTACTATGCAAAGTCAAGAGCGAAAGTTTCTTTGGTTATTCGTTAAGAAAGGGAGGGTGGCGCAGTTAGTGGGAAGTTCCGCTGTGACTGCACGAACGATCGATCGTTCGATACCGCACCAGAGCCAACCAAACTTTCATTAGACTGAGGTAGATAATTGACAGTGGTCTGGTAGGAAAAATCCTGACTTGCTCCATAGGCTAGTCCCCGCACTTCTTTGTATAGGTCAGAGACGTTCGTAAACCTCCGACGATTCTGAATTGAAGTGAACGTGGTGGGCATCCTAAACGGACTTATTAACACTAGAAACTTGATTGTTCATCCATTAGTAACAATAGTTGAAAAAAGGGTTGTTTCTTCATTCATCCCAACCATTCACTTATCGTGAAAAAGGACTTCATGGAGCCTAATTAAACCGCTGCAAATTATCAAAAGTGTAAAGGTTGTTAACGAAAATCCTTGTTTTCTCTTTGTGAATAGAGGCGAAAAAAAGACAGAAATGACAAATGGGGATTCCAAAAATGAGAAAGAATGCAAAAAAGTGAGTTGTTGATAAGTTGTGCCGTAGGGAGGAAGTGCTAAGAAATAAATCAATGAAGTCTCGTATAAACCTAGGCGAGATGCACTATAGAACAATTTTCTGTTCGTCCGCAGCAAAACAAACAGAGATAAGTAGCTTTGGAACTCTTTTAAAAGAAGAAAAGAAATCCTATTCTTATAGGACAAAACCTGAAAGGAAGAAAAAGAGCAGGCATTGATGCCAGTTCGGGAAAACAGACACCATAAAAAAAAGAAAGTAGAAAGATTTGGGAAACAACATAGCTAAAATCTTCACTCGACGGTGTGAATGTGAAGCAGATGGCTGATACAAATAGAATACAAAAATAGCACGTAAAGAGAGATCTCAAAGGAAATAAAGGAGAGAAAAAGAGAACAGAGAGGAGTTTTAAGCAAAAAAGAATGTTGCAGCACAGGCTACGCAGTATCGGGAGGTGGTTGTGGAGCAGTTCTGGCTTCTACCGTTTGAGCTATTTTTATAGGCACTGAATAGCTGTGTCCATATCGAGAATATCATAAAACTGCGGCCCTTAAAGTATGCAGTAGGAATTCGTACGAAATAAGTGTGCCAATGAAACGATTGATTTGTTGTTTAACTAGGGTATTGATTACGTTGTAAAGCAGTAAGTGGAAAATTCCGAAATCAAATATTCTCGAAATCACGACATTCTTACATTTTTGTTTTTGTTTGCAAGAAATATTCGAGGATAAACTTTTTGAACAACTTGTGCAAGTAGAAGACCACGAAACGAATTTATGCATCATCAATTATGCATCTGAGGAAGTTGGAAATTTTTGTGGAATTTGTGAATTTAGTAAGTTGGTCCTAGCAGCCCTCTGTTACTTGACCCACGATTAATCGCTAAGACGACGAGTGATTCTGCTAGTTTCGCTCCTACCTACCGAATATTTTAAACAGGGTTTCTTTAAAGGAGATTAGTACAATTTTCTGTTATGTTCTTGCATCTTTCGTAATGTTCTTCTAAGACCTTTCTCGAGAAGGAAAAGCGTAGTAAAGTTAAATTTAATGCAAAATGCAAATTTAATTAAATAAATTCTGCTCCATAAAAATAAAATTGTCTTCGTATACTTCTTTTGTCAATTTAGAAGGCGGGAACTTCGTTTTAATTTAATTTTTAATTCAATTCTTGAAGAGCTTGAAAAGAGCCAGCTTGTTTTATTCTTGTCGTTGTTTTATCGAAGTGTAACTGGAATCTGTGATAATAGGTTCCGATAATGGAAAATGTGGTAACAACGAATTTTAAAGGTCGTCGTCCGCTGCATTAGTCTTTTGTTTGAAGTTATAGGAAGTTCTCCTATCTGGTACATTTGAATTACAAACTCTCGCTTCTGTGAACCTTTTGAAACAGCGCCTTCAGAACTGCTGTATCTCAACATCCTCTCTCCTCTCGTCTGCACCTCCTCATGAGGAGAAACACGGGTCTGTTCTAAACTGGCAAAATTTTTGTCCAAAGAAGAGTCTGGCGTAAAAGAAAACGAAGGATTTCGGTCTATACTCTTTACTCGTTATATATATATATTTATTTATTTATTTATATATTTATATATAACGGAATTCAGCTGTGCTTCGAAGTGTAAAGATGGTATTATATCGTTCAATGTTTCATGAATGTCAGACGTCTCTAGAAGTCTGGCCAGTAATCTGGAAAAGAATGAGGTACATTTCGTCTAATGAACAGGAGAAGCAGGAAATAGGAAGTTGCATAGAATAATAGCGAAAGATAGAAAACCTTGCGAGTGAACGAATAGCGAGTGAATAAACCATGAGTCTATCAAGGGCAATACGAGGGCAACCATCGAAGTGTTCGATGTTGTGATAAACTGTTTTTCGTGGAACAATGGAAATAGAGAGACCGTGGATGAACTTTGAAAATGAACTTGCACTGTAGCATCTGCTGTCGAAAATAACATAGCTACTGTTATCATGCAGGTTTAAGCGGCATTTCTACCAGTTACAGCCACCGTGACAAAAATGGTGTAGCGTGTTCGTTTCTCAGTTCATTTTGAAAGCCGGTGTAACCTACAGCTTACCTGCGTGTTCAGATTTTGGTATTCACGTGGCAACATTTTGCGATCTCGTGGTCATAAAGCTGAGGCAGTAACGAATGTAGCGCCGTTATTAAAGTCGCAGAGGTAAAAAACACCCCCACCTACAAAATTTAAAAAAAAAACTCCGCAGGAGTTTAGTTCTCGAAATCTCCTAAAAAGAATGGATTCTAACTAAGAATTTATCCATCTATTTAACTAGTTTATTCTGCGTATGTGTAAGGCTTGGAATAAAACATTTACGGAGTACACCGTGATGAATCAAAAAAATTCATTTATAAACGTATTCAGTCAGTTCCGCAACTACCATCGTTTAAAGGCAGCGCATCACGAAAATGATGTGTTACAGAAACACTTGGGAACCCCTGGAGTTTGGGTTGTAGATTACAGGACCCAGTGTGGCTCCGCTCAACTTCTGCTAATCGTAGAAAACGGCTTTCGTTCCTACGAAATCGGTCGCAACGCAGTTTGTGCACGCACCGCGTCCACGGCCTAGCGGTCCGAACTGCATAAGGTATTCTCACCAGCCTCTTCGATTAAATGCAACGAGTAGGCTGCTCTGAGAACCGAAGAGGACGTGTCCCAACGCATCTCGTAGGAATAAGCGGAGTGTCCACGCCGTTCTTAACGACGACCAGGGGAAATTGAGCGAGGTCACGCTGGGTTTCGAACTCCAACTCGAGTTCGAAGGCTTCCCTCACGCCTCCGTACGTCAAGTTCGTGGTACGCTGCCTTTGAGGACACATTCTCCCACATTTCTGCTACTGTTTCAATTTCATTTTCATACAAGTTAGATAATTTGCACTTAGGAAAGAAAAAACTCAGATGGCTTTTTGACTTTAGTTTTTCTGCTAAATATTTTCAAGGAGAGTGCTTGAAAGACTGGAAAAGTTGATAATAAAATGATGTGAAGTCAGGTTTAAAGCTAGGATGAGGACGAATTTCCCATTTTATGTGTGCAACTTTTCTGCGGTGCGCTGTGCGGCTCTGCGTTATCCTACTGTATTATCACTCCTCGACAATCAATGCGGGCCTTTTCACAGGCAAAGCAGCATCAGTTGGGTAAGCTGCCCACAGTACACCTGAGCTGTTATAGTTCCACCAAGATTCGAAAATTCAGAATCCACGACGCCTTTGAAATCCACAAAACACGCAAGGTCTTGAATGAGCTTCATTAGATGCTACGATTTTAAAAAAATTCATCAACATCACTCCAAAAAATCCTCCCAAATGTGGACGCAGACTAAATAGGGATAATGTGTTTACCAGGTGAAGAAAACCATTAAAATCTTCTTCGCAACCGCAACGCAAAGTTTGTCGAGTTTTTTTATGTGAAAGGTGTAGCTGGGTGTACCCCTCAAGTTTTTTTTCGAGTGTACTTCTCCAATTACGGTGTTTTTTCGGTGCTGCCTTTGATGCAAATGTGATAACAATTGCAGGAAAGCGCTGTTTGAGCGACAGCTTGAAGCAGCAATACCCCTAACGGAACTAGGCCGTGACTGAATTCTTTTTAGAATCCTGTGAAAACTTGCTCTGCTCATTTGACCTGACACCTCCCCAGTGAAGAAAAATGAGGGTACTGAGCAAGCAAGCAGGAAATTTAAACTTGTGAAAATTCAAGAATAATTTCAAAATAACAGAAACCATAAGAATAAGAATATAAGAAATAACAGAAAAAGAAAGAAAATAAAATAACTTCGAACTTAAAATGCACATCCTTCATCGCACTGCAGAGATTTCTTGGTGTAGTTTCTAGGAACGGAAAAAATTTGCTCAGAAACTATGCAAAGGGTGACACACAATTCCAATGACATATGACATCCCTCCATGCCTATCTAGCCAAAGAGGATCCGAGGCTCACAGTGTACTAGTTAGAGTTGCATGGGGAAGGCTGCCCTCTGTTTCGAATCCGAAGGCGAGTTACGAAGAGTTTACAAAACAAAAGGACGGATTCCAGATCCTTCCACGTTACGCTGCGCCTAACACAGATACTCGTATTATTTATTTTTTGACTTCAAAGATTTTTTTGTAACTATGTCTGATTTTGGTAAGGTCACTGCAGTCGCAAATATTGCATACTGGTGGGAGCATTCCATAATTAAAGTCATCATTCCACGAATCTGAGGTGGTACGGATTTCAGGTGGAGTATTCGTATGCGGCATTTTAGATTATGGGGAGGAGAGTGATTCCGTTCATTTCTTCCTAATTGCCGTAGAAAAGGCCCGTAAAATACGGCTTCGGGCATTCCGGCGCACTTTTTTCTACAAGGAGTTCGACTGGAGCGCGCCAGCCTTGTGCGGCGCCGCATCTTCAGGGCCGTTTTTTTTACGGCAATTAGGAAGAAATGGAAGAAATCACCCTCCTCTCCATAATCTACTATCCCTTATAGGAATAGTCCACCTGAAATCTGCAACCCTCAGATTCGTAGGGTGATGCCTTTAATACGGCTTTTCAATCGCATAGGAGGACTTAAATGTCTATCAGAAGGATGAAAGAGGATTTTGAGAAATGAATGAGGGTGTGTTTTAGTTCTGAGAAAGAGTTTGCTTGCCTTGATTTCGGGGCTGGTGTAGCGTAGTCGGTTGAAGCTTCGGCAATGGCTACAGAAATTTCGAACGTAACTTATTTGATTACGCGATCGATGGTTCGAAAAGTTTCAGCCCCAGCGAAGCCTCTCATCTCTCTGGACTCAACTACATATATCGGTTACCCTCGCAAATCTAAGGCTGCACACGCGTTTTTATACCTCAAAAGATTCTGAACTGAAGTCGAACGCATGAGTGCAGTGCACAGCCTCTGCCCAGTGTCCTATCCTAGATCCATGATTTCATGTATACCTTTATGAAAGACTGCGAACGTAGACAATTCCAGGGCTGCTCTCAGGGGAGTGTCAGTTCCTCCTATACATTATTTTCTTTGAACCCTTTAAAATATTCGAGGTTAGCAAAATCGCTGACACATTTAGGACATTACACTTTGCGTTTTTTCATCCTGTCGTACTAGAGAGAAAGTGTTGTAAGGCATAGATCCTAAATTATGCATAGATCACAAGCCTTCTTCCATATTCAGAAATACACACCAAAACAGAGTGCTTTTGCGGGATATCATTATGCCATTTGAAAGGATTATTTTCACTTCCCAAGAATGTTTTTTTTTCTTTCTTACAAATGATACGATCTTATTTAGTTTTAGGGCTAGCCGTCTTCTTCTTCAGAGGTTAAAAAAGGGTCGGAGAGGCTTGACGACACAGCACTCTCATTTGTGTGCAGTGCCTTGTGCATGTGGCAACGGTGTAACGCCGGAAAGTACTGCTTCGCACCGAGCTTCGTCCTTTGAAAGTTGCAACCTCAACCTCGGCGATTAGAGTCGTCCAGAAGCGTTCGAAGAAGGTTGACAGAATAAACTCAAACATCCAAACAATTGTCCAAATTTTGCGTTGCTCAGTCCCACTTGTTGCTGGCTCCTGCACGAGAACGGCAACCGACACCGCATTAATGTGAATGAATTTGGCTCATAAATTCAATACAGTTCAAGGTGAACGGTAAGATCCATTTCCAAAAATCGAGCCTCTTATGTCTTGTCCCAAGTCTCATGCTACCTTCCCTAGATTTTTAAGAACCAACTTTTATTGTATTTTTTTTTTGTGATTTTGAGTGATTTCGTTATGATTCCATTATATTGGTGTTCTTGGGGACGTTTCTTATTTTGAACCAAGTTCTCTTTGCTAGCTTTGCGACCTTCAATCAAGTGCTCAGAATTTTTGAGATAAACTTTTCTATCTTGGATTTCTTACCTACTGAATTAAATCTTCATCATTCAGCAAATAGGGAAGCTAAGAAAGAAAGAAGATGAAAGAGCCTACGACGACGAAAGGAGATGGAAGGGATGGCCTGCACTAAGTTGCTTACGAGGAGCAGTAACATCACGTTCTGTGCGCCGAAGTCTTGCATCTCCTTTGTCGAGTTCTTACTCCAACAATACTTCCGTTCACTTTCCATTTTCTAAAAGTCTTTTTAACAGACATGGGTGGCTCGTGTGAATCCTCTTGCGTTTCAGTTGCTTTTATGATGTACTTGGGTTTGCGTCCAACGCAGGAAATTGAACGAGGCATATTTACGCGACACGAGCTCCTTCATCAAAAGAATGATGCTCCGTTGCATTGTCACCCAGCTACCGGAAACGTTGTGAAGTCAAAGTCCATAGAAATGTTGACGCTTGGAAACAGTTGAAATTCCGAGCTAAGGGACATGATTCTTACAATCCTCTGCGCTGGAGTAGGTGTAACTATTATTTGTGCATCACTCCCGCAGAGAAGATGTGTAGTTATTGAGCATAGCCAGCCAAAATGATAGGGAAGCGCAAGTTATTGCACCTCAAGATACTTTGTTGGGAAAGAAATGCGCAGAAAGCTTCCTACTGATAGATCTTACAAATGTGTATATATCACGCTATCCAAATGCGGATCTAACTGAAGATGATCGAATGTCGACCCCATACTTCATCACGTATGGATGTAGAGCGATTTGTAAATCACTGTTGCTGTTACGTTGCTTCCAAGCAACAAAATCATGTCTTCGGAAATCGCGTGCTGCTTCAGTTCATCACTGATCAAAACAACCAAAGTGGACTATCTTGTAAATATAAGAGGCAGGTATTAAATAACATGATTGGAGCTGATAAAGGTCCTAGGGTAACCGTTATGGAAAAAAGTGAAGCGAGTGAATTGTCGGCCTCTGTTGAAGTTTTCGGACGAGTTTAGAGAGATCTTCAGAGTTTCTGTATGCTTCTTGTTTTCTTCCAACGTTTTGCAGCGAAGGACTTGTGCTGAAAACTATTTGGCATTCTTATGCGAGAGATGACTTCAACGACGTCACTGAAGGGGAGTAGATTCAATAGACGAGGAACTAACGGGAAACCATCTTAGCTTAGGGTTGTTGAAACAAGAAGCACAGCTGGCTGTTTGTCGGTGTCAACCATCACCGAATGGAAGATCTTTGATGCATTAACCAACTTTATTTTAAATGGTTCATCTTTCACTAACGGAAAGCACAAAGCGGAACTTAGGATATCTGCTTTTGGGCATCCATTGTCTCTTTCGCTTGAAAAAATTAAAGTAATTGGAAAAAACAATAACTGTTCCTCTGCGATGGCGTTGATGCTGAGTTCGTTTCACTTTTAGGCAGGCTTCAGAGACATAGTCTGCACATACCACGGTTTCACACAACGTGAAAGGTCTGGTAGAAGTCTTTAGAGTGAGAGAGGAGTGCCAGTCACGGTGGCTCACCCAAACACTTAATACTTCACATCCCTACGATTGTAGCAGCGTGGGAGACTATGGAGAGGGGGGTGATTCCATCCACTTCTTCCTAATTGACGTAAAAAACGGCCCGGAAGATGCGCACAAGGCTGGCGCGCTCCAGTCGAACTCCCTGTAGAAAATAGTGCGCCAGAACGCCTGAAGCCGTATCTTCCGGGCCGTTTTTTGCGGCAATTAGGAAGAAATGGACGAAATCATCTTCCTCTCCATAATCTACTATCCCTTATAAGAATACTCCACCTGAAATCTGTACCACCTCAGATTCGTGGAGTGATGTCTTTAACCACTTGACTTGTTCCGCTGTGCGTATAACGTTGTCCACTTATGTCCACATATCTACTGCGTCATTGCTACAATATCGTTTGTATATTTAGGATAAAACATATAATCGATCTCAAAGTATATTTTCACATCATGCAGAGCGGGGTTGTCTCGTGACTCTCGAAGAGGGAATCGTGTAGGGAAAACACGACTCTGAGCACGTGCCCGCATAGGTCCACAGTGCCAGTGTGCTGGGGGTTTCAAAGTTGCAAAAGAAATTTATTTCCTTTGTTTATTTGGTTCCCTCTTCTGACAGTAGAAAAACGGAATGTTTGTAGGAGGGAGATGTACAGGGCAAATTCTTTCACATGCCGCTGTTTCACATGTCATAAAAATACGTTCGAAAGTAGCCACATATCTCAAAGAGTGAAATATTCGGAGCTGTATTTGCGAAGAGAAAAGACGTCTTGAAGGAACGGAAAAACTAGGAGTAATTTTAGAAATTATTAGAAATTTACCACTTTCTATAGTTCAGATCGTAAGGATTGAAAGCAAGGATCCCCAGAAGCCACAACCGGGCTTGTGGTAATCGTTGGGCTATCCGAAGTGGATGCAAAAGAATCCTTTAAACGATGTCCCTTCATTTATCACATAACTAGATAACAATATGGTCGCATTATATAATAGCTACTTGTAGTGTGTTGCCATTAAGAAGTGGGATCAAAATACAATTCCTGTTGAAGGTATTCTGTCGACCTGTGGCGTTCAATCCTTGGCGGAGTCGAGCGCTGGCACTCTTCCTCCTCGCGGCTGATGGTATCGAAATAACTACACAGAAGCATTTCCCAGCTATTACGACTAATCATCTTCGACTGCTGCGCCAATCGAGCGGGGGCGAGTCGCCAGTTTCAGCAAAATCTGTAAAATCCATAAAAGCCCGGAAGAAATGGTTTTCAAGAAGCTGTTCAATACTCACTTTCTTACCGAAATTACTTCACAGTTGGTATTTTTCCACCGGCAAAATGACGCAAAGATGTACCGTTCACGTAGGTAGTGTTCTCACAAGTTTTAGAGAAGAACTATCGACTATCCAGCTTTTTGAAATCATCCAAAGAATAGTTCTCGAAACACGTGAATCCTTGAGTACACAGTATTCCTTGAGTTCGTTAATCCGTGCGAATGTTTGTCCAATATTGACATAAAGTGACCTCAACGAGAGCTGTAAGCAATCACATGGCAATCAAAGCAATGTAAGATGGATGTTAAAATGAAGTTTATAGTTAATCACAGATGTCGCATTATATTTAGTAGTTGTTCTCAGTTGAGTCCTTTGAAGAAACCCTAAAACCAAAGATCAGAGAATGTAATCCAAGCTATGCAGTTTAAATTTGTTACTTTGTGATTCGCTTGTGTTTAGTAAAATATGTAGCAGAATTTCCTTAAAAAACAGAGGTTCTCAAAATAGAGCTTTTAACTCTGAGTAAGGGAAGGAACATTCACAAAAACAGTCGTCGTTAATTCTGTCTGTAGGACAAACAACAAAAATAGCTAAACTAACAATAAAAAAGTCCTTTCCACCTTTCACATTATTTTTAACTAAGTAAGAAAACCGGTAATCTAGCATGCACGAATAAAAATACATTGAAATGCTGTTGCAGTGAATGAATAACTGTGAACTGAATTGATTTCTTTCTTTCTTCAACAAGTTCATCAACGCTCTTCTCTTTGAAAAAAAAATGTTTATATGCCTGCTAAAGAGGGAAACTTTGATTTAAAAAAAGGGGAACCAATGTGCATTGACCTACAGAGCTTTGACACCATTTTTTTCCTGTTCTGTTTTTTTTTCATTTTCTTTCAGTTATAAATAGTTGTAGACATAAGAAGTGCAATTCTATTTGGCATTATTACTAGAAATTGCTAACGTTTCGAAAAGTAGAAAGCTATCACAAAGGATACGGACCAAGGAAAGCCTCTGAAGGAATTGATAACGAGATCCTTAGAGAACTTTTTAGCAATCTACACTCAAATAGTCGATATTCAAAGAGATCCGACCAAATTATCAAAGGTTTTCGTGTCTCTGCCTAGACGGTGCAGCGTTGTTCGTGCTCGTTGACTGTTTGGTGCAATTCCCTGTTATCCATCCCATTCTTCAAGAAACCGTTGTTCTCCTTAAAGAATGGGATGTATGATCTGAGTAGCATTTATGAAAGCTCGCATTGAACGGAATAGGATCAAACATATATGTTATTCAGTCTAAGTTTCTGTTGATAGGAAGTGATGGATGAACTCATCGGCGACACCCTCTGAACACTAGATTTCATCCTGAATATTAAATTCCTGCTGAATTGATGAAGACTGGAAGTGAAGGGATTCTGTTCAATTTTACAAATGAGCGGATTTTGCGAATGCTACCTGGGCTATCCTATTCTCCACGGAAACCAACGGTTTCCTAAAACGCCTCCCATCAAACCATTCGCCAACACATGAAGAATATTGAACACTCCTGAAAGAAACAGAAATATTTGAAATTTTGACAAGGTATTTTGAATATCGGTTGTTTAGAGGGGACCACTTCTACTCCTGATGTCAATTTTTTCAGTAGCCCTCTTTCTAGTGGTAGCCCTCTTTGGTCGACATCTGCGAACCTTCACTATCTTTTTACCTCTCGAAACGAATTCTATTGACAGTACTTGGGTGAACACAGCAACTGGCAGGATCTTTTGTCCTCTTTGCACCTGAAGAAACAACTTTGATGATTACCTTTTGCACATTTAGAGCAGCTTCTTGCTTTTTTCATGTGTCTTTCACGAAGTTTGTTGAGAAAATGTAGAACACGATAAAAGGCAATAGTAATGCAAATTATACAAAAACTGAAACTTGGTGAACCTTTGTCCGTGTTATTTTCAATAAATCCGGAAATTGAAATTTTCTCACTACAAGCTTCACCTTCTTCAAACGGAATCACATTACATCACTTTCGATTTTATATAGTCAATTTGACCTGAAGAGAATAAAATGTCGTAGCAAAATGCCGAAGAAAAAGTTTGCTAAACTTTTGCTCGTTCCTGTAGAACGAGTTAACTTCCGTAGATGAAGTGAACTTGTCGTGAGCAAATGAATCATTTGTGGGTTCAATTTAGTAAGGTCAGTTGAACTGAACGATCGACGGGTGACAACCACAACAGACACGTACAGCTGACTATTCTTTTTCCGCTTTTCTGTGTTTTACTGCGGACGTTTCCGAAGCAATACTAATCATTCTTTGTTCATACGCAGAGGTTCTCGTTAGTGCCGTTGGTGTCCGGTCTCCATGGGTGGTCTACGAGCTGATCAACACTCTGATCCGGACTTTGATCAACATGTGGATGATGCGACACGTTTTTTCCGCTTTTTGTTCATTTAATCACGCCTGCTCTCACCAACATTTACTTCCAGCTGTCGCTTTGTTCTCTGCCGGAGTTTTTCAGCCACTGTGCTTGAAGTCACAGCAAAGGGCGTGGCATGTGTTGCTTCATTTTTTTTCACTCTTCTGCTTCGTTGAAACACTTTGAACTGCAAGTGTTCTTGGAGCTTTTATTCATTGATGTGTGTCCAAGCTTCCGCTCCCCATTTCTCACTACTGCTCATGATTTCTGTTCTGCATCCCGTACATAGTAAGGTGCTTTTCAGTGAGAAGGACAGAATAATCTAAGAAAAAGTATCTCGAGTTACCGATTCCACTTTGAAATCCTTCCTTGAGCACAGATTGACGACATCAGAGAGACTCACAAAAATAGGACAACTTTTTCAAATAAACAAGGTTTATTAAAAGAAGTTGTCTCATTCCAACCTTTATTTGATTTGTTTCGATCTCTGCAGAGGTGATTTTACACCTACCATTAAATATTTTCCGAGGGTAAAGTGCTGAAATATTTCAAATTACTGTTGAAGAGTTAATAACGTTGTAGTGGAAATTTTTATCTGAGGTAACGAGATAGCTCTTCTATCTCAAGTCACAAGTTCAAAGTGCAACAGGTGCCCTGTTGAAAGAAAATCTCCAAGGTTTCAGACAAATGTTTGGAAGTGTGTTTGCAACCAGAAATAAGATTCAACAGAAAGATATTCCTCTGTTTATCTTTCTGTGGAATCTTATTGCCGTGGAATAGACGGCAAGTACTCGACAGAGTTTGACTGGAAACAGAAAAAAATTTTGTTCAGTTACTACGCTTAGGTTTAGTTTCATTGGCATCATGTTTGGCACCTCTACAAATCAATGCAATTTGGTATTTCAATGTAATATTCATTGGAATGCAAAACTTTACCTTAGTCATGTCTTGCCGTACATTATCGCTGTGCTTGGAACCAAAATAAAAAGTTTTTTGAATTCACCTTTTCGCATTTGAGTGTGCCTACGCGTCTTCACTTTGCTTTATCTGTCCACTGAATTATTGAAAATGAAGGTGATCTAGTCGTTCTATAACGTCGTATCGATATTTTTTGTTCCTATTGACTCATTTAAGCAGAACGAATTTACGTTTGTCCTTTCTTTCACAGTTCATGGAAGAGGAGACCTGTGGATGGTTCATCTTGAACAAAGGGATTTTGAAAGTATGGGAGGGAGTATGCGCTCTGCTTGTTGACACCGATGTTCACTTCTTCAAAGTCCGGGACGGAAGAATTTTCGGCATTACTCTAGAAAATGCGGCTGTCACTGAGGTTTGGTGTTAGAGCAGCACTGATGAGAGTTGAGCATGGCAACACTTCTACGTTGCAGATGATCTCCGATGGCTACTGGAGCTGTGTGGAAGTAACTGGGAAATTAGAAAAGGGAAATGGATCCTTTTACTATCACGCAGATAGTCCGAGAAATGCCTACACCATGCTGCAGGTTTAGAAATATTTTCAGATAAATCAAGAGATGAAGAGAAGTAGTCTATGTTTGTATTTGATTTAGCACACGCTGGATTTTTCTAAGGAGTGCATCTCTTCGCTGCTGGTCCGACTGGATCCAGATCCGCTCAGGTGTCGCGATATTGATTGGATCTCTGAACGAATCACCACATGGTCTCAATTTGGCCGATATTTCTGTAGCGAAGCTCAAGTAGTGCTGGACTCTAATATGCCCCTGTGATAAATGCTCTGTAAATGTAAAAAGAAACGAGTGGTTCGATGCGCTTCGTAATCTTTTTGTTCAAGACACGAATGACAGGTGAGTGATCACTGTGCACACAGCAATTAATTTCAAACACGAAGAGAGCCACACATGTGCTCAATGGTGCAACTTACACTTCGTAGATACTCAAGAACTGATAGATGTTTGAATGATCCATGGCGGCTGCAAGTATCCTTCGCAGAAGAAGTAAGCGTTGGAAGACGAACAGGTAATTGTTGATAGGGGGTTCTCAAGGTGGCATTCGTTCCAGTTACGTCGAGCTTAGACTTTATAGGATGCGAACTGAACTCCACAGACTGTTGCCTTCAATGACTTCAATTCAATGACTAGGAGTTTGTGCTGATTACGGTAATGGGAACTTTAGAGAAAACTGCTGCTACATCATCCATTGGTGGCGTTTCCTAGAATAAACACATCTCTGACACTGTAGATTGACCATTTTATGATAGCGGTGCAAAAGGAGTCTACACCATTTTGAATGTCTTGAATCGATTCGCGGAGCGAGGGTCGAAAAACGAAGAAGCTGTAGTTGAGTTGAAGCTATTTCGAAACTACGAAAAATGAATTGATAATAGATTGAGAATACGTCGCATTTCCTTCACTAGTTAGTGAGGTGAAGGAATTCCTATCCACCTTACAGATCCACTCTTTATAGCCCCGTAAAACTGATACTAATCAGTACAAATTTCTTTTTCTGCAGCTTACAACATTTTCTTCTTCTCTTTCTTAAGCGTTCAAATTACGGTTTTTTTGAGTATGTGTTTACTGTGAAAGTACACCTCCCAGGTTATTTCAGCTGTTCAGCCAACGGGGATGCACTATCACAATCGTCCTGACATTTATTTAGACACCGTTCAGGGATAGTTTTTCTCTTTCCTCTTCCTGCCACTTCCGAAACTCGAATAATTCCCCGGTTTTGAATCTCTTACATTCAAATCCCGAAATCTCAAAATCAGGATTCGTCGATGAAGACAGAAGAAGCTTTTTTTTTAAGAAAACCACTGTGGATATGTAATCAAGGTCTCCTCAAATGTTGCGCGATTCATCATAACCTTCAAGGCATTCCAGTTAGTAACTTCGGACAAAGTTCTAATCCATTTGCTCTACATTTGTTCGAATTTTATTTGGCAAAATAACAAACAACCACGTGATCATTTTGATGTGAATGGATTTGGGAACGATTTCGATTCTCAGTTGGAATCCATGTTCACTTTCCCAAGCGCGTCCTCCAACGTGGTAATTTCATCTGAACACATACTGACTCTGCGTTAAAACAAACAAAGCTCACCCCTCGTTACTCACTTTTTATTTCACGGACCATCCTCTGCAACTCTGAGACTCGATCGAGCACTTCGATTCTCTGCGTGTATGCATTGTAACGAACTTGAAACGATCTAGGAATAGTAGCTGCCCACGTTCTAGAAAAAGCAAATAATTGCGCCTAATAACGAAGAAAAACCAACCAAATGTGACCAAACACGAATTTTCACATATTCGAGCCCTACGCGCTGTCGTTCAACTTGCACGACAACGAGGGAAAATTCCTGCAAAAAAGATCAGTAGCTTTACTTGAATTATTTTGATTTCTAGCTTCTGAGATTCTTTTTGCAGAAAAATTGATTTTCGGAGATTCAACGAAATCCTATGAATTTTGTAATCAGCTTCTTTAATATGGAAACAGGTCGTAAGATTATGATTGCCTCGAGACAAAGATGTGGCTGCCACACTAATAACGGTTATTCCCAGCTTCGAGTTTTAGATGACTGACTGCCCCTTTGTTGTCTGAATGAACTCCCTCCCCAAAACTGAAGTAAAAACTCTTCCTCCTTCTTTTCCTCTCTTTGAGGTCTCCGCAACTAGCTACGGGCCATGTTCTAAATCGTGCGTTCACAGCGTCTTACTAAATTTTGTCAAGTTTCTTCCTGAACTACTGTCTACTAGCAACTAAACCGAGAGTTGCATGTCAAGATCTCCTAGAACTGACACAGTAGGGATCTTGCTTTTCTATCCAAGTAGAAGGCAGTGAGAAAGTTAGGTGGAAGATACAAATCCCGAATAAGCCCTCCACCTCCGCAGGGTTTACAGGTTGGTAGCAGACTTCCTTGACAGGATAATAATAATCCCTTGAGATATCGGTAAGCCTTCTGAACGTCATTGTTTGGAGGGCATATAGGTTCACAGTCTCTACGATTTCGAAGGTTAATACGTTGGTGCATCTCGAAGCGTTTGCGCAGAGCTAGATATTCTACATATATATTTTATTTGTTCGGGTAAAAGATCTTGCTCAGTGGTATTCCAGAACCACTTTTGAACAGAAGGTAGATCGGCAAGTCATTTTCCACCACTTAAAACTATGTCTGCGCCATGAAATTCATGAAATTGAAATCCATGAAATTCCTATAGTTGCCCACTGTACAATAACTGGTCATGAAACGCGAAAAAAGGAAATCTGGAAAGGTACCGCGAAAGAAAGAGACACACGAAACGAAAGAGACCAAGCATTTTGCTCGGTGCCTGCTTATTGCTAGATGTAGACCACATCGGATTCATTCCTTTAGTCAAGGCATTCAAGCTACACTAAGGATTCTGATCGATATTCTTCTTCAAAATTCCCTTCGGAATCTGTAGTTTCTCTTGCGATCAGTTCGATTTCTAGATACTATTCAGGCATGGATAACATACTACTTGTTATTGGAATCTAGAATCATTAGATGCGGCCTCTTGTGTTTTCGTAAGTGCGTACAATTACCTCCACAGGAAATTTAAATGAAAGGAGAGGTATCGCTGCCTTCTGCTCATGTTGAACGGTCGCCGCTGACTGCTGGGTCTGTCGGTGATTCCGTACGCAAAGCATCCAAGATAAACGCTACCAAAGTCTTCACAGACCAAAAGAAGAATTACGAATTTACGTAGACAGCCCATAAAAGATGCACTCACAGGACGAATGGTAGTGCAAGGCTTCTTACTCCACTGGCAGCATTATCCCACAATCATCAGAAAACGTTATCTAACTAATCCATTCATATTATTGAAATGGACCGAACTTATTTGAAGAAGGGGTTAGTTCATGAGCACCTCGTTACTGGTTACTTCGATGATATTACTGTAAAAACACTTGGTATAAGTTGTACATGCTTAAAGAACCTAAGAAAACACTACTATTTCACTAGAAGTAGGGAAGAAACGACACTGAACTATGAAACACTTGCACTCTGGTCGGTAACGAGAAAAAAATCACAAGGGAAGACAATCTCGCACGAAAAAAAAACAGAGTTCTAAGACAGTTTTGCAACGTACTGCAGTTTTGTCTTAGCACTAGCGAATGATTCTGCAAGGAAATACTTGGGCTGGTACTCGGTGATTGGATAATCCGTATTAGACGTAACGCTCGGTTCGAATGGTGCCACTTCCGGCTAAATCGAATATATGCTGCAATGGTTTGCGTATGTGCGACACGAACCAACACGAACCTTTTCACTGAGGGCGTATTGGAGTTCTCCAAACGAAGATAGGAGCCCCGCACCGTACGCTTTCCGCTTTCCATCTTGTAGGCAAATTCCAAACTCGATGGTGAACCAATAGAGCTAAAATTCTGGTTGGAACATGGAGTTGGCAAAGATGTCTACATAAACATAATTGAATGCAAACTTTCATGATGGCTTGCTTGTTTTTCGTTCTTCTTTTCATCACATCTCAACAAAATGGTTACTTCTAGGAACCTTACTCTGCTCTGCTTCTGTTTATGGACCATGCTTATCAAAAGCGGCGGAGAGGGAAAAGCTGCAAAAGTTCCGTCATTGTGCTCGTGATTTCAAGAGGCTCTCATGACTTAAACGCAACGTATCACGAAATAGA
Organism: Necator americanus; assembly: GCF_031761385.1. NCBI lineage: Eukaryota > Metazoa > Nematoda > Chromadorea > Rhabditida > Ancylostomatidae > Necator > Necator americanus. The sequence goes on along the minus strand of NC_087372.1, from coordinate 23,368,498 downwards.
ACGTAATGTGGGCACTTAATGGAAAACACAAAGTTTGGGTGTAGGCGCTCCAAACTCTGTCCTTCGTCAGGTTTCCACAACGATGCACTGTCTTTAAATTTCGATGTGTTCTATGCTGGACTATTACAATAAGATACGGCGGCGGCAACGGCATTGTAAATCGGACAACTAGAGCTAGCATTCATAGAAAGTTTCTCCGCTTGGTTCATGATATATAGTATAGGTGCCGAAAACGGAGAGCGTATCCTACAAATTCAGAATTCGGATGGATTAGAAGCGTCAGCATTCACGTTAGTTTACAATACTGTTCACTGGCTATGCTGAGGGACGAGATAAATCCGGAGAAGTGCGACGAAGAAAATGAATGTGACTCTTCACACGAATAAGATTAAAGAAGCGAAAATGGGTAAAGTAGGTTCTTAATGAAATCAGCAGTGGTATCAGTGGTTAATTACAAAAATTACTGTAGTTGTATCTGCTTAGTTACTGTAGCTAGCGTTAAATGCATCACGCCGCGAATCTGAGGTGATACAGATTTCAGGTGGAGTATTCGTATACGGGATCGTAGATTATGGAGAGAAGGGCGACTCCGTCCATTTCTTCCTAATTGCCATGAGGAACGGCCCGGAAAATGCGGATTCGAGTGTTCCGGGACGCTATTTTCTACAACGAGTTCGACTGGATCTTCGTACTCGCCTTGTACACACCGCACCGCATCTTCCGTGCCATTTTTTACGGCAATTAGGAAGAAATGGACGGAATCACCCCCCTCTCCATAATCTACTATGCCGTATACGAATACTCCACCTGAAATCCGTCCCACCTCAGATTCGTGGGGTGATGCCTATGAGCGACTCTTTGCATTCATGTGAATGATAAAATTCACTCTGCACTTTTCTTTCGCCACTCACACAGTTAAATTTCCTCAGTTAAATTTTTCAGTCCTCTGCTTCTGATTCACCTACTTCCAGGTCTCACAGTGTGAAATTGCATCCAAGTCTTGCCTACTTGCTGAAGAAGCGTAGCAAGGGAATTCAAGAAGCCAACAAAATTGGAAATTTTTGCGGATATTGTCTTCAGAGGTAAACTTAGCGGTAATGAAAGGGGAGGGACACTTGCTAGCTCCACTCATCACTGCAATCTTCGTCATTCACAACCGTTAGCTGAACCGCGCAGATTCGAGCGCTGCTTCTGAAGCATCTATTCCGAACTTCTGGTCGTTTTTATCCCACTATATGAACATGGTCTGCCATTCTAGCCAGCTCCCAAAAATTCCGGAGCGGTTCTATGCAATCAAAACTGAATATTCTTCCAACTAGCTACACGTTGTCTACGCTCGACCGCCCAAGCTGTTCCTTCGCGTGCGCTTTGATTTCAAAGGCAAGGAGGCGCGGCTAAACCTTGACGGGGCAAACGACAAGTCTCATAGTGGTATGACTTTAGAATGTAATATAATACGGTTTATTGATGCTACAGCAATACCAACTGTTAGGATAGTTTTGCTCCTCCATGAGATGATCATTAGATTCTTTGTGGTGCTCGTATCCATAAGAGTTCTTACCGTAGCAAGTTGTTTTATAACGTCATCAGTAGCCCCAAGACTAGCCAAACCAATCTCTTGTGAGAATTGGGCGAAATCGGCATCCGCGAATAGAGGAACATGTCCAAGAAGCTCATGACAGATATCTCTGAAATTGCAAAAAAAAAGAGCGTAAAAAATCTGATCTTTTCTGTTGAACCCTGCTTGATCTTTTTTACAACTGTTTTTTCACTCGATAACGCTTTAAGATGACTGACAATAGGTCGCGGCAGTCGCATGGCTAAAGTCGTAAAAAGTGGTAAGGACAATTTTATATTTTTTTTCTGCGCTGCGTAATGAAGAATAGGAAGGTGGCAGAGCGTCCACAACCTATATTCAAAAGAGGAACAAGCTAGCTCGTAGCGTGTAATCTCTCCGGCCGCGTCGCTGAAGTTGAATTATGAAAGTTCCCTAAAGAGTACATATATTTCGGAAGCAGTTCTACAAATGTCCACTGCACAGAAATTTGGTTTTTCACTTTAAAGCGAATATAAGCTAACTGAGGGTTACGAGTCTGAATGCTTGATTGGTCGCTGCACCTGGTGGGCCTGCTTTCACCAAACACAATCAGGTACTTGATTATACGCATTGGGAGCGTACGAGCATTATAACGTGCACAGTGATATGGCGCAAGATTCCCATGCATTGCAAAAGGTCCTGTCGTCCTCTGCATTGCCAAAGCCCATAAACCCAAAGGTCAACTGCCTGAAGGGAGCACGTAATCTTTGGCAACAACTACTCGTTTGAAGTCACGCTGAACTGCCGAACACCGTCTAGTGAACTCCAACGAGCCGCCCCATATAGACTTCTACGACATCTCTGTGCCGTTTGCAACGCTGCACGAAGCACGCATCAGAAATCCGCCCGTCAGCATCGAAAATTACACCATATACTACGATGATGCTGATGACGACAAAGTAGATGGCTGCGAGATGGCTGTAAAGAACTATTACAACAACTTAGTGGAATTAGTCTCAACGTCGTCTAGGTGCACCTTTGTATGACTGCGGGATCGCATAAGATGATCTCTGGATCGTAAGAGTCCACGCAACTATGGAAACCGGTGAAGATAACATTAAGGACGCCTTCTGAAGAACTCAATATGTTGATGTCTGAAATACCCGGCCAGAAGATGCACATTGTCGAAAATGACCCAAATGCGAAGATAGGAGTTGAACCTGACTATGGTGTTGTAGCACACGTTAGACAACCAGGAGGTTTGGTCGACATATGTGAACAGGCGGGCCTAACCATCGCTTCAACTTTTAAGAAGAATCATCAGCGAGATCAACTCACGTAGAAGCAGTAAACTCTTTCAACGCCTGAAGAACAGCGCGGGCGGAAGATGAGGACTCTCAAACTTTACCTCGACTACGTTCCGAAGAGGAACATTACTCAGTCGGATGTGCGAAAATACAGAGCTATTCAGGTTGCATTCCACTCTGACCAGCGTCCCGAACCTCTCAGCGGTTCCACAAGAGAAACCGATGAGTCGCTCCTCAACCGAAAATCGACATGGCAGATGTGAAAGATGGAGAATGCAGAACGAAATTCTGCAAAGGTGTGTCTATCCATGTTGGAGTACGGACCAGGAAGAAGCTCTGCGATGCCGATTCCTTCATAAAGTGCATCCAGGACGCTGCAAGAAAGACGCTCCTAGTTCTATTGCCGCGGAAGAAGTTTGCCTTTGCATCTGCGGAAACTAAATCCACGTACAATTCTGTATCTGTCGCGCACAGCACTGATGAATTCAACCAGGAGAAGTGACTGCGAAGGAAGTGGCGTCGCCAATTGCAAAAAAGCGGGAAAAAACGAAAGGAAGGTGAAGAGGGAACGACTGTGAAAAGGAGTGGGAGGACAAGAACCAGCGGGAAGCCTGTGCTTAAAGGCATCACCCCACGAATCTGAGGTAGTACAGATTTTGGGTGGAGTATTCGTATACGTGATAGTAGATTATGGAGAGGGGGGTGATTCCGTCCATATCTTCCTAATGCCGTTAAAAAACGGCCCGAAAGGTGCGGCGCGTGCACAGGGCTGGCGCGCTCCAATCGAACTCCTTGTAGAAAATAGCTCGCCCGAACGCCCGAAGCCGTGTCTTCCTGGACGTTTTTCACGCCAATTAGGAAAAAATGGACGGAATCATTCTTCTCTCCATAATCTACGATCCCGTATACGAATACTCCACCTGAAATCCGTACCACCTCAGATTCGTGGGGTGATGCCTTTAACTGAAACAGTATAGTAAGATGTTCTTCAATCCTCAACACTGCTAATGGCGTGGCTGCCGATGAAGCAACTTTTCCAATTCGAAGAGGTCATTTCAAGACCTTTCTGAAGCGGCAAACGTCAACGTCACCTGAACTCGAGCATGCTCATAAACCGACATATGCAGTTAATTAGGAACTACTGATCGAGTTGGAGGTTCAAGTCTGTATCCAAGAGATGAGAAGTGGAAAATTTGGTGAAGGCAGAATCAGCGCAGAAATGTTGAATTATCTTCCTTTGTATGAGATTCATGAGATGACAAAAATCACAATTCAATATGAATCAACGAAAGGATACATGACCTACCTCTCCACGAGAAGTTATCTGTCACGGACCCTAAGAGCTATCCAGGAATCTCTTTGCTGCGTGTTATGGGCAAAGTTTTGGAGCGGATTGTTCTGGAACGAATTGCTAATCATCGCGAAAAAACAACGCGAGACGAGCAAATTGGCTCCTGGCCTATCTACGATTGAACAGGTGTTCACTGTCTGGCGAGCGATCGAAATATGGCGGTGGTATTCGAAGCAGACTTTCCGTACTTTGAAACCGCTTCCGACGCTTCGAAGTGTTCATCGCTCCCGTTGGAGTACCGGGGAAGCTTGTTCGTCTACTTAAAGACATGAACCAATGAAGAACTGCTAGGGTGCGAATACTAGCCGGATGTACAACACCGTTTGAAGTGGTAACTCGAGGAAGACTCGAGAAAGGGCAGTGGAAAGACCCTTCCTGTTCATTTCGCCATCGATGACATCATGTGAAGAACAGTCTATCTGTGTCCTACCACATCGGTTTAACACTACCAGAGCGCCCCTGAGCGATCTCGAGGACTGCAGCCTATGGACTACGTCTACGCTGGTAAGTGCAAGCAGATGTTTGCTTCATCGGCTTCGGGAATCACAGTAGTTGGAGTGCCGATCGAACTAGTCGATAAGTTATGTTACCTGGGTTGTATGCTGAAGAACAGCTGCAGCTAAGAGAAAGATATTCAGTTAAGATGCGCTAAGGCCGCTTCCGCATTTAACTGAACGAAATGCCTGTGCACTCTCAGTCTTAACGTAGTCAAGCTGCGGGTCTACTTATCTGCAATTCGCCACATCATGATGTACGGATCGGAGACTTGGGCAGCACCATCTACGGTGATATAGATGCTTGACTGCACAGAACGAAAGCTGCTTAAACGGCTTCTTGGCTACTTTTAGTCTAGGGTATGCCACAACGAAGATCCAATGATGCCACAATGCGCAAATCGAGGTGGTGTACCGGTAGATGACACCTGGAAGATATCAACATCTTGCACCGCTGTCAAAAGCAGCTACAGAAAATTGTCTTCGCTTCTTCTGACATACACTAAAGGCACCTGCAAATCGCCTCACTCAACGAGCTCTGAGGAGTTCGTGAGGATCAATGTGAAAAAGAAAAGAAAAATCAGGATAAAGTTCTGGATTGGGTGTGACTTGAGGACACTGGGCGTTGATTGGCAAATCAAGCGCGACGCAATTAGGATATAAAATAGCGACGAATGGATTGATTCTGTGTTATGTTCAAGAGCGAAATATCTCGATACCGGCAAGATGCTGGCAATCGCGTCAGGCAATAATATCAGGTCGCCGATTAAGTCAATTAAGTCAAGTTATATGCTAACTCACGGTTCTGGGGTGTATTTGGGCGCAGATTGATGTCGTATGTACTGTGTTGAGTGAAAAACTCGGAAAGCCAGTCCTGCAAGAAAGTCTCGCGACGAAAGGAGGCCTGCGACGGGACGAAGGGTGAAACCGGTACAATCTTAAAAGCAGTCACCGACTATTGAAACTCTCAGCTGCATTAGATGAAATTAAGGGCATCAGCCCACGAATCTGAGGTGGTACGGATTTCAGGTGGAGTATTCGTATACGGGATCGTAAATTATGGAGAGAAGGGTGATTCCGTCCATTTTTTCCTAATTGCCGTAAAAACGGCCCTGAAGATACGACTTGGAACGTTCCGGCGCGCTATTCTGTACAAGAAGTTCGATTGGAGCGCGCCAGCCTTGTGCACGCATCTTCCGTACCTTTTTTACGGCAATTAGGAAGAAATGGACGGAATCACTCCCTCTCCATAATCTACTATCCCGTATTAGAATACTCCACCTGAAATCCGTACCACCTCAGATTCGTTGGGTGATGCCTTTAAGGCCGTCTGTGCGTCTTATGTTTATTGCTTACCCTTTAAAAAGTCCGAAATGTCCTGAAGTTGTGGGATATTGTCAGCTCTGAACCCACAATTCTGTTGAAGTAATGGGAAAATGTAGTTGAATTCCTTGCAGGCGTGTGTTGGGTACAAAGCCACAAGCTCCTGTACGATTTCGGCGTCAAGGCGTTCTCCATAACGGAAAGGAATCAACGACTTACACTGTAGACATTTCGCCACGTCTCAATCTCTTCCGTCGTGTACTCGATTCGCGGGATTTTGTCGCCACTAAACAGGCACCTAGCCGGTAAAAGTGCAAGGAATTGTAATGTGAATTTTTCGCCCTGTTAAATCTGATGTCTATAAAGAACCTACGTACTATCTGAAGTTGAATGCAATATCAGCGAAATATTTGCGACGCTCGCGGTAAACAGGGTCCTTGAAGCCCTAAAAACAAGAAAATCGAGCACAAAACAACTGGGAATTGAAGAATCCAGTCCTTTCGTTCCCCCACAGATGGAGAGGGTTCAAAAACTATAGTTCGGAGTGTTAAAATTGAAAATTTGATAGAATGACCGCTCACAGGATGGTCAGCGTCTAACTCGGCTCCGTAGCTAAGAATTCGATTAGCAAATTGATCGATGTCAGCGATGCGTCGAGGGAACCAAGGTATTGAATCTGCAGACAAAAAAAGCGAAATTTTTCCAGTTGACAGTTGATGACTGCCTTGAATCGACTAGCCGTGTTCACGTATTTTTTATCCTATTTCTACCTTTATTCTGTTTAATACGAGCATTCCAGTCCTGCACCATCAATCCATTACCTTTCTTTTTGAAGAGTTGGATAAGCTTAAGTATAATATTGATTTTGTTTGCATCTTTTCAAAAATAAAAAGAAAAATCATTACATCGTCGATTTTGTGTTGACTTGAGTCTTCCTCACATTCAACAAGTATCTCATAGCAACCTGCATGCGTCTTTGATGGACGAGACTCAATGTGGGAGAGATTCACCTCGTGCGCCTGCAAATGCGGATCTGTCGTCTAGCCAGAAACCTCAGGCGGCGTCTCCGAAAAAAGCAAATGTCTCTCGTTTTAGAATTTTTGAACGTCACAAACCTTGCTTTTCACTTTTCAATATGACGTTGCTATTCCACCAGATACCGATTTTATCGATTTGTTGGTCTTCCGTCTACTCGGGCTCAACGTACCCTTGCTTATTTGTTTCTTGTGCACGATGATTACAATCAATTCGCGCGAAATAATGATTTACTGACGTATCCCTGGTTTTTTCGAAGCGCAATGACGCCTTTCTTACATGTATTGTAGCACATATTCATGACGGATACAATAAGATTTTTGCAGAAAGGTTATATACTTATATAACCTATACTATAGGTATACTTGGGTTTTGTGGAAATGATAAGAACTAGCACATGCGATTTTGTAGCGTGCGAACTACAGCGATAGTGATGGTCCGTAGAGAAAGAAGCTGCTGGCAGTAATATTTAAACAAATAACGTGTAAAACAAATAACCTGCAAAAATTCTTAAACGGCTGATCAAGAAAGTGATGGGCATTGCACAGATTCGCTCTATCGTTGCGAGTGCGAACGTCATCTCAGGATTTCATATCCTCTTTTAAATATTGTTTCTAGAAATTGTTCGCGAGAGACGCTGGATGGACAAACATCTCGTGCCCGATATGATAGCAATAGCCATGGTAGCAACAAAAAACCTGTTTAGTACGCTACAGCGGATTCATAATCTCATGAATTCATAATTTGATAGCTACTTCCAAAAGATTAACACGTCTTCTTTCGGTTTCATAAAAAGTAACAGAGCTACACATTTATCTGAACACTGTGATCTTATTATGACATCTTGGCGAAGGTCCCATCAAAACACATCGGAAGAATCTTTCGATAAAGGCTGAGTTCAAAAGGATTTTTAATGTTGATTCTCCAGTAGCAGAAGTGATTCTAGATGTATTTTGCAAGGATTCCAGCGAGAGCGCGGAACACGTTCTACAAATCCAGTAATAAGGGGCTTCAAGAGCACCAAACACCCAAGCTGATTCGACGAGGAAAACCCGAAGCGAGCCCCTCTGTGGCAAGCCTCATTGCTCATTCAGTGCAGGGTGTTGATTTGAAGGGTTATTCCGCCAATAACCTATTTAAGAAGCTTTGTTTGTGTTATTCAGTCAATCTTATGGGTGTGGAGAGCTGCTGAGGAGGTTTATCCGAGACCCTTCAAAACCTGCAAACTGGAGGGCATGCGCCACATTTCAACTCCAAAATTCCTTTGCTGCGTCCAGCGGATGTTTCCTGTGCAAGTCCGAAGTTGTACGTACTGATCACTGAGCAGTGAATGAGCAATGAACCAATAAACGAGATTTCCTCAGAGTTTACGCATTCACAGTTGTACACGTTAACGCCAATGTAATGAAAAGTTGTAGCAAGAAGTGATTGCAGTAAGCGCAGCATGTATTCAAATTTCCTGGCTTCAGCGCTGCAACTAACCCAGCCGTAACCGTCATCACGTGATGCGTACTCGTACGGAACACGACTAAATTGGCCTTATTACAACGGCGCCATATCATTTAGGTATGCCTATGTGCGGGCAGAGATTAATATCATGTTGTATGCAATAACTTGTTTTTCATCAAAATAATTCACCTGAATTACTAAGAGAATGCGAACTGAAAACTGCACAAAATGGCTTACCTGAAATATCCTAAGCGTCTCTGCCAAAGCGCCGGGCTTCTCTTTTAGAGTGAAGACTATCGTTTTTTTACCACCCTCTGAATTGACATCGGCGACGTAGGAATCCATCGCGTACGTCTAAAAGAAAGGCGATTTTTACGGGAGTAGATAGATGTCTCCGACCGCAGAGATTCACAAGAAACTATAGACGTTCTTGCTGAAGACACAGTAGCCGACAATTCTACCGATGAGTACGTTTATTGCAGACGTTTATTGCAGACTTATCTTAAGCAGACGATCCATAGAATATTTACTACCCACCAGAAATTCTTCATCAACAAGATGTGTTGGTGACATGATGAGGAAGAATTGAACTGTGTGATAGAGAGAAGGCGGAGACTTCAAAACAACGTGACAGGGAGACTGTAACTGGCTTAACGATACAGCTTTTATAGGGGTGACAAAAACACCTAACTCCCAGTATCCAATTCTTTCAGTTTCTCATACTCTTTGGGCAGGAGAGAATGAGAAGAACTTTGTCGCTATTGCGCGAAAAACTATGGTCTAATCAAAGCGACCAAGGAAGACCAGATTGTGTCCTGACAGGGAAGTGTCGTGCCAGATAAATCGAATGTGTAGATTTTATTTCTGAATATTATATGACTCGAACGAGGATTATGTCTTTTAGGCCAGTTTAGTTGAAGAAGAAAAAAATCCCAGTTGTTTTAGTAGTTTCTCTCTCCTTTCTTTTTGGTCTTCTGCATTAATGCCGCTACAATGAGATCTCATAGAAAACGATATCAGCAACAATTCTGGGGACAAGTTCCAGGACTTTTGTGATAAGTGGAATGTGAATGCATTTGGAATAGTAACTTCATCAAGGATCCATCCTAGTTCTGTAAACTAGACGAAAAGATGCTTTCTTGTTCGTGAGTAGTACGAGGGGCATTCAAAAGATCAAAATCACGCCGTTAGTCTTTGGAATAGGAATGATGAGCTCATCCGCTAGACAGAGAATATTCGCTGGATCTGATTATGTTCGTATGTATAGACTGACGATATGGTCATTATCGGAACCAATCGATGCTGCAGAGTGATATCATCAGGGAGAATTTTACACCGTAACGAAACGACAATTCGTTTTCAGTGAGATAAGATCCTCGTGTCGATCGAAGAAGTTATGTGCCTTCTACTCGACTTAGATATGGAAAGGAACAAGAAACATCAACTTTTTACAGTTTTTCCGGAAAACAACAAAATTAGCTACCAGTTCTTGCCATGCTATACAACTTCCACACATTACACATTCATGTTGAATTTACTTACCACAATCATTAAGAAGACCTCCCATTCTATTGGATGCATGAAATTTTGCCCGCTTAAAGGCAGCATACCACGAATCTGAGGTGGTGCGGATTTCCGTGGAGTCTCCGTATACGAGGTCGTAGATTATGGAGACGGGAGTAGTTCCGCTCATCTCTCCCGACATCGCTGCAAACAGCCGCCTCCAGAATGCTGTTTTGTACGACGCCGTCTATTGCAACGCTCCACCCCTTGCGCCGCCTCCGCCCTGCTATTCGTCAAAAATCAATTCGGACTGTCCCGATAGGCAGGGAGGGGGCAAGGGTGGCGCGCTGCAATAAAAGGCATCGTACAAAACAACATTCAGGGGCCAGCTGCATAATCTACGATCCCGTACACGGATACTACACCTGAAATCTGTACCACCATTAAATTGACGGTGTAGCGATCTCATTGCGAGTAGATAGGGGTGACAGCCATCTTTACGACTACAAGCGTGATTACGCCCAACTTCTTAAGTCATCCAAAAAAGACAAAAACCCTCTACGATGCTAAGCGATGGAACACGAGAACTCTGCCGTCATCTAACGTCCGCCATTCAATTAATGTAACTGAAATAAGTTGACTCAACTGCAGAATCGTAGATCCGTAGCGGGTTTCCATAGCTCTACTGTCCGCAACAAATTGCATTGTTTAGGATTCGAGTGTAAGTTCACACGCTGTTCACACGCCTTTTTCTGGATCACTGAGGGAAAGTATTACGATCACATTTGTGAACCACAAACATATCCATATCTATTTGCTTAGAGAGTCTGATATCGTCAGTTTCGCAGTATGTTGCAATCAAAACGACTTGAAGATCGAGGCAGCTAAAAGAGATGCGTTCAAAGAGATGCGGCAGAGCGTAGCGGTTGTGGTAGTAGTGGTACCCTCGTTAACACCACTCCTCACTGCAGTACTAGCGAAGCTAGCGATGGTTGCACCTCGATACCCACCGCTAGCCGCACCCCGCCGCTTCGAGCGCAGCATTGCACCGCGTTTCAGCTTATTTTGATCTCGGTGAATGCTTCTTCCGAGCACACCGTACTGCTGTACAGCGGAATGTATACGTTATCGAGGGTGTGGATAAACTTGTTTTTTGATTGAATTCGGAGAAAAACGTGTTCCTGAACTGCCCAACTTTACGCTTGCAATTTTGGTCGACATAAACAACTACTTCTGAAACCAGATTAGGCGAAGCAAATCTCGCCATGTTCCGAGAAATAAAACTATTTTGATGAGGAAAAGTTACCTTTTCTTGGTCGAATTGCTAGATGTGCTGTCTACTCCGAGTTTTACATACTTGGCTATCTACTCGGCTGTTCGATTCAACAGTTCTTAAAACGCTCTGTTACGCAGACAGGCAAACACCGCCGCCACGTCTAAGGAGCTTCACAATGCCCTTGAAAGATGTCTTCTAAAATTTGAGCCCACTACACCTAGCTGGTCTTGACAGCTGCGCCTAAAGAAAAATGTCCCGTCTTAGCGACCGAGAGGGATATATGTCGAAAGGCATACATGGACTACCTACATGATGAGGAGAATTGGTGACGGATGGACTAAAAGAATGCTGGAGTGGATAAAAAGCACCGTGAGGGGTGCCGCAAAGATGTAGTGGTAAGTTCGCTGCACGGATAGAACTACTGAAAGTTCAGCTGGATGCAGCTCAAGGACTTCGTCAAGTCATTTTGAACGACGACTATTGCTATTGATTGGAAAAGGAAACTCGAAAAGATGCTGATGTTGCATGCTCTGCGAAGACGACCCATCTAAGTGTAGGACTATTTTACAGAGATTGATGGTTGATAATTTTGGGAAGATTATGGTTAAAAGTTTTAGAATAAAAATTCAAAGGAACATCCTGAAGAATATCTACTGGTAGTGTACTGGTATTGCTTGCTATCATGATATATTCATCTGTGCATTACCATCATCGTTGTTATCAAGATGATTTCTTTAGAAATTAAATACATGCCTGCAGACAACCGCTTTAGTAGGAGCTAGCTGTTTAGCTGATCTGATGTAAGGCTCTTATGTTTACCAATATGACGATGACGTTCACGCCACTTAATCTTATCACAACATTCTCTGTTAATTGGTGGAAAAGGAGACGAGAAAAGCTTTGGTATTATAGCGGTATAGAAGGAAAATAGATGTAAAGTCAATTTTGAATATTCTTAAAATGTATTGCTGTCGCCTTTAACAAGAAGACAGAAAGAATGGGTAGAATTGCTATTAGCAGCAAAACAGGTCTAGCGCTGCAGAAATTCTCAGAGGGTGAAGTTGCTTCGAGTATTTATTGCCACTGAAGGCGAGCGAAATGAGCATCAGAAGTCTGAAAGTTTGCCATTCAGGCTGGTACGCTGTATTGAGGAAATGCATTAGTGGCTGAGTGGTATGTAACTTCCCTGCTTAGACCGGCAATAATTTCCTTGCCTTGAAGGATTTCAGTGAATTGTTTGAAGAGGGTGACAATGACTGATGTAAATAAGATTTAGGTAAATGCATACTCATGGATTCTCCAAGGTACGCGTATGATTTAGTTTCTACGATTTGAATGAGTATAATGAGGTAACTGTGAAATCCTTCCCCTAAATTGATGAAAAAAGAGGAAAGTGTTTTTAGAAAAACACAATCTTAATTTTACAGAAAATGCCACCACTATTAATTTTCATGGATCAGTGAAGGTGTGTGTGTGTGTGTGTGTGTGTGTGTGTGTGTGTGTGTGTGTGTGTGTGTGTGTGTGTGTGTGTGTGTGTGTGTGTGTGTGTGTGTGTGTGTGTGTGTGTGTGTGTGTGTGTGTGTGTGTGTGTGTGTGTGTGTGTGTGTGTGTGTGTGTGTGTGTGTGTGTGTGTGTGTGTGTGTGTGTGTGTGTGTGTGTGTGTGTGTGTGTGTGTGTGTGTGTGTGTGTGTGTGTGTGTGTGTGTGTGTGTGTGTGTGTGTGTGTGTGTGTGTGTGTGTGTGTGTGTGTGTTGTAACCGTTTTATATTCATGGCCATTGCGCGTGATGGTTATCACCTCTATGACTCCTCCCTGCGTCTTTTTCCTTGAACGCCTTCCTCAGGTGGGTAACATGCCTTCCTCAGAAAGTGGAAACACGAATGAAAGCGGCTGCTTAAATAGTAACCAACAGTTTAAATGAGTTGGGCGGTTTTGTGAAGGACTGCAGCACTATAGATGCTATCCATGCTGTCCGAATCCTCCTGGAGAAACATCGAGAGAAGAACCGCAGTGTGCATCTTGCTTTTCTCGATCTCGAGAAAGCTTTCGACCGTGTCCCACATGAGCTGTTATGGATGTCCATGAGGTCGCATAGAGTACCAGATGAATATGTGCGGTGGACGAAGCTACTTTATGCGAAGCCTACCAGCGTTGTACGATGTGCTGCTGGAACAAGAAGGCCATTCCCTGTAGAAGTAGAGGTTCACCACGGTTCATCCCTCTCACCCCTGCTGTTCATACTGTGCATGGACACGATAACGAAGGAAATCCAGAAGCAGCACCCGTGGACTCTACTCTTTGCCGATGATGTCATGCTCGCGTCGGAGTCTCGAGGTGATCTTCAGAAACAAGTACAGTCTTGGAAGGATCGGCTGCAGAAATATGGATTGCGCCTCAACACATCAAAAACTGAGTACATGGAGTGCGGACCAAGGATAGAGGATGGTTCAATTCGTGTCGATGGTACCGAATTAAACAAGGTGAACTGTTACAAGTACCTTGCATCCAAAGTGACTTCCACAGGCGACATTGATCAAGAAGATCGAGCACGTGTTAATGCGGCATGGATGAAATGGAAAATGGCAAAGTCCCTGTTCGACTGAAGTCGAAGATCTACAGGACGGTTGTGCGTTCTGTTGCCCTTTACAGATGCGAGTGCTGGCCGACGACGAAAGCCTTGGAAAGAGTGTTACACGCTATGGAGATGCGGATGTTAAGGTGGACAATAGGTGTAACGCTAAAAGAGAAAGTATCCAACGACACTGTCCATCCATCTTCGGCGTCGTCCCGATAACTGAGAAGATGAAGGAGCCCCGACTGAGATGGTTCGGTCACGTCTTGCGGCGAGAGGAAGATTCTGTGGCCAAAACCGCACTGAAGCTCGACGTTTCAGGAGTGAGGCCGCGTGGGAGACCAAAGATTCGCTGGTTAGACCGTGTGAAGCTGGACATGATAGATGCGCGTTTATGTACGGCTGCTGCAATGGATAGAACCAAGTGGAAGACAAGAAGGAGAAAGGCGGACCCTTAAACAACGCGGGACAAACGCTAGGAAGAAGAAGAAGAAGAAGTTTACATGAGTTGACGAGAAACGTTATGTTTATCAGTATGATGATGTCGTTCACGTCATTTTATGTTAAAACATTATTTTGTGTTAAATGATGGGGAGAGCATGAAGAAAAACCATGGTTAGGGTAATCCTTTCAAATTGTGTCTAAACTACATTACATTGGAATCTAAGGAATGTTTGAAGCTGATGTTTCGTTGCTCTCAAAATGTAAAACAGTGGAATCTTTCACGTAAATCTATAAAAAGAAGAAAGAAGAGGGCATATATATATATATATATATATATATATATATATATATATCATGATATATAATAACGAGCTTAGTCCGTGTGTGTGTGTGTGTGTATATATGTGTGTGTGTGTATATATATATATATGTGTGTGTGTGTGTGTGTGTGTGTGTGTGTGTGTGTGTGTGTGTGTGTGTGTGTGTGTGTGTGTGTGTGTGTGTGTGCGCTTGTCTGTGTGTCACGAAATTCGAAAAAGGGGGTGCGATGAGTTGCGACGGGTCCCGCGACGTCGGATTGTTAGATACCAGATACCTATAAAAGGGGGTGCAACGGGTCCACCGGCGCCAGATACCTACAGAAGGAGTGCGGCGGGTCCACCGGCGCCAGATTGCTATAATATGGGGTGCGACGGGTCCACCGGCGTCAGATACCTATAGAAGGGAGTGCGACGGGTCCACCGGCGTCAGATTGGTGCGCCGGCGTCAGATTGCTATAATATGCGACGGATCCACCGGCGTCGGTGGACCCGGTCATTGGTGCGCAATAACTTAGTGTGAATGACGCAAAAGGTAAATGGTTGCAGCCGTTTCATAGCCATAACCACTTGGCGATTTGCTCTTCACCTTTATGACTCCTCCGCGTGCCTATGTCCTTCTTCGCTCGCCTCAAGTTTGTAGCATACCGTTCTCAGAAAGTGAAAACACGCATGCAAACGGTTGCTTAAATAGTAGCAAGATGTTTATGCGATCTGACGTGGGACGTTATCATTATCAGTAGAATGATGTCTTTCACGTCATTTTATGTTAAAACATCATTCTGTGATAACTATTGGGGGAAATCAAGAGGAATACCCATACTTTGAGTAATGCTTTCAAATAGTATCTACATTAATCTCGCATCGAAGGAGTGTTTGCAGCTGGTGGTCGAATATTCACCAAATGTAAAATTGACGCGTTTAGAAGGAAAACTCCTTAATCTTTCGCCTCAATTTATAATATAAAGAAGAGAAGGAAAGCGTTGTTAAAAAAAACACAAATCTCATTTCACAGAAAACACCACTACTATTAACTTTCATTGGTCAGTGAAGGGAAGCGAAGCTAAAACCACCGAAAGTCTGAAGTCCGGCTTTAGCCGGATATTCAAACTGGTATATATATAGCGTATGCAGTGACTTTTTCACCTAATAAAACCTCATTTGAGCAGCTACTTTCTACGTTTTGCATAAACACTAAACATAAAATTTGATAGAGTTATGGTCTCATTTTTGAATCAGATACAGACTTAACTGATTAGGTTTATTTCACATGCAATTATTGCATATACTGTTCCATTATTTTATTACAACTTTTAGCATATATTACACCTTCCTGAACGTCCAGCTAAAGCCGGACTTCAGGCTTTTTTTTTGCTGTTCGCTTCGCTCGACTTCATCGATCAATAAAAAATAACAGTAGCAACATTTTTGTAAAATTAGAATTGCTTTTTCCTGCTTACGCTTTCCTCATTTTTTTACCCGAAAATTTAAGAATAGATGAAAGATTTTCCCTAAAAGCTCAATTCTGTATTTGGAGAACAATCAATCTTGATTTTACATCTATGTTTCTCTAAAACCTCCACAACCTTTAAACATCATCCGAAGTATGAGTTTCCTCCGTTCTCAACTATTAGCAAAGAATGATGCGCTAACATGAAGACGTGAAGATCACTATCGCAGTGATAAAAATACGTCTACGTCAGATCGCGAAAATTATTTCCTACTATGTATTGCATTCAAGCACTTGTTCGCACGTGTGTTTCCTTTTTTTGAAGAAAGGATGTCAACAGCATCAGGAAGACATGCTGGGAAATAGATATGCGAAGAAACCACAGAAACCCATTTTACCGCCTTGTGGATCTCGCGCACCAATCCGACGCAGTGGAACCCGTCTCTCCCGCTCTATAGCTTTCTGGCACCGGCGCACCATTCCGACCCCATTTTACGGCTATCTGGCTCCGGCGCACGAATTCGACGCCCAAGGACCCATCTCCCCAATTTTACCACGTTAGGGCTCCAGCGCACCAAACCGACGCCATGATATCCGTCTCCCTCTCTTTTTGGATTTTGTTGACTGAGACACACACATACACAGACGCACACACGTGACAGAATAAGCTCGTTATTACATAGCACGATAGTTTGCAAGTTTGGAAGTATATGTGCATTCACATGTAAATTTATTTACCCCCACAAACATATGAGAGAAAGTAATTTGCCTTATCAAAGCCAACATATACACACACAGAAACACACACACACACACAAAAGCACACACACAAACACACACATACACACACGCGGATTAAGCGTGTTATTTTATAGTATGATTGCTACCATTATCTGATATAATCATTCTTTTTCGTATCTCCTTCGACCTCAGAGTTTTTTAAAATTCATTTTCTTCCCTTCGTTCCCTCCTACTCTTTGTTCTCCTCAGTTCATTTAGTATAACTATATTGTTGGATAGTTGTCAGTTCATTTTTTCATAGATTGCTGGTTTTATGACTGACAAACTTTCTCTGTATATTTATTGCTATTTTCTAAGTGCGCAGCTCTTTTATCACTGTTTATGCTAAGATATAGCGTTGTTTTTGTGCTCAAGTTGACTTGACTTAATCGATGAACATTATCACCTAGCGCCGTTCCCTGCATCTTCGCTCAACCCTGTTAAACCCTTCTTGACCTTCTGCGAGACAGAATCAATCCACTCGTTGCTAATCAATATCCTGCGCAACCCTACGTTTCGCTTGAACTGGATATCCACGCTGAGTATTGTTAGGTTTTCAAACGTGAACTCGACAAACCTACCAGAACACGATGAACAAGGCGGTCTGCTGATTTTCTCAATATATCCGATTCGTGTATCATGATGGACTGAATTGCGGAGATGTGGAATCGCCGCTTAACTTCGTTGAGGGTGGGGGTTGACCACAGGCATTTCGTAAGGAGTTAAATGCAGAAGTGGCCTCAGTGCATCTTTGCTGAAAATCTTTCTCGTAGCTGCCGTTTGTTCCTCAGCATACAATCCAGGTAAGAGAACTCATCCACGAGTTTGAACCAAGAACCACATCACCACAAGACCCATATCAACGGGACATTGCTTAACTGTTCTTCGCATGATATCGTCGACGGCAAAGTTGAACAGAAAGGGTCTCGCGATTGCACCGGCTCCGATTACCGCCACCAGATTTCGATTACTCTTCTTTTCGATGAAAATCTGGTCAATCGTTGATCGGCCACGAAAGCCGGCTTTCTCGTCGTGCGTTATTTCCTTGCGATGTTTAATAAGTCGGCGCAGTACAATCCGCTCTAAAACCACGCACATAACAAGCAACAAAGAGATTCCTCGACAGTTTCTAGGGTCCGCGACGAATAACTTCTTGCGGAAGGGAGTTATGATGATGTGTTTCCACGAGTCAGTTCTTTCATCGATTCATATTAAACTGATCTGGGTGATCTTCATCATCTCACGGAAGGGAGGTATTCCAACATCTCTGCGCTGACCTCCACCACATTTTCCACTTTTCATATTTGGATACAGACTAGAACCTTCGACTCGATCGGTGGTTCCTCGTTAACCGCATATGTCGGTTTATGAACATGTTCGAGTTCAAGTGTTGGTGGCGTTTGCCAGTTCAACAAGGTTTTGAAGTGATCTCTTCGAATTGGAAGAGTTGCTTCACTGACAGGTATTCCATTGGCAGTGTTGAGAATTGGAGAACATCTTTTCGTCTTGCCTTAATACTGTTTCAGTTAAGCATAGGCTTTTCACTGGTTCTTGTCGTCCACCGCTTTTTCAGACATCTGCTTCAACCTCCTGATATCCATTCGTTTTCGCAAAATTTTAACCACTGACGGCGCAACTTCTTTCAGTCACCAGTGCTGCGCGCGACACATACAGAATTGTACGTGGATTTTGTTTCCGCAGATGCAAAGGCAAACTTCTTCCGCGACAATAGAACCGGGAGCGTTTTCCTTGCAGCGTGCTGGATGAACTTTGTGAAGGAATCCGCATCGCTAAGTTTCTTTCTGGTACGTACTCCAACATGGATAGAAACACCTTGGCAGAAGGTCGTTCTACATTCTCTACGTTTCAGATCTGTCGTGTCGATCTTCGGTCAAGCAAGAACTCCTCGATTTTTCTTGTGGAACCGTATTCTAAAGCTGAGAATATCGGGACGCTGGTCAGAGTGGAATGCAACGCGATTATGATGTCTGTCTGTTCACATAAGTCAACTACACAATCTCCGTGATGCGATGTGCGCTCCGCTTGATAGTACCATTTTTTTAGCAAATCGGATTGCCGCTGGAATCCCACCTTCGCATTTCTATCGATTTTGTCGATAGCCGCCTTCTGGCTGGGTATCTTGGATAC
This sequence comes from Necator americanus, assembly GCF_031761385.1. Taxonomy (NCBI): domain Eukaryota; kingdom Metazoa; phylum Nematoda; class Chromadorea; order Rhabditida; family Ancylostomatidae; genus Necator; species Necator americanus. The sequence continues at coordinate 23,349,513 of NC_087372.1, read as the reverse complement.
ATATGCTGAGTTTATAGCAGAAAGCGCCCTTTGATAGTTTTTGCGGTTTCCGTAGATGTGTGAGTACGATGCAAAATTTGTGTCCTTTGTGATCCCGCAGTCCTACAAGGACTCTTTTTGACGACGCTGAGCCAAATTCCTCCATCAAGTTAATGTAGTAGTTTCTCACACTGTTGCGGGTGCCGCGCAATCTGCTATGTTCCTTTCATCAGCATCGCTACAGTGTATGGTGTAGTTTTCGATGCCGATGATGACGTCCTCTGACGTGCGTTTCCTACAACGCAGCAAACGGTGCATGAAGGTATCGTAGCGGGTATGAACAGAGCGGCTTATTGCATTTCAGCGTTACGAAACGAATGTTTGTAGCCAGAAACTCCATGTCCTCTCTGGGCATTTGACTTATGAGACTGGGCTCTGACAATGTGCTGGACGACAGCAGTTTTCTTGCAATGTATGGGAATCTTGTGCCATATAACAGTGAAGGTTTTATAGCTCGTATGTTCCGTTCAAAAGGATAAAGTCATTGGCTTATCAATCCAACTGGGATGTGCCGACGCGTTTTACTGCAATTCGTTGAGGTTTTGGAACCCGTGTTGGCCTATACAATGACTTGTGGGGCCCAGCGAATGATCAAGTCAATGTTTTTAACCCCACAGACAAGCACCAATTTATCGACCCTGCAGGGATGAAACTCTTGGTTTGCACTAGGGGGTTTCGAACCATCGGCTGCGTGGTTACAAGGGACCTCTAACCGACTGCGCCACCCCATAAAATTTTAGTATGTATTCAGGAATGAACAAATACTGAAATTTTATGGGTTGGGTGTGGCGATACAATTGTACTATTGAACAAATTAATAAATACAAATAACGGCGGGCGTAGTGTAGCGGCTAGAGGTTCCGTTGCCTGCACGGTCGATCGGAGGTTCGAATCTGCCCTAGTGCTCACCAAGCCTTTCATTCCTCCGGGGTCGATAAATTGGTACAGGACTTGTCTGGGAGGATAAAAACATTGACTTGACATATCGGCTGGCCCCTGCAAGTCATTGTATGGACCAGTTACAACCTAAACCTCAAACGATTCTAAATTGAAGGGACCGTGGTGGCGTATCCCAAGCGGATTGATTAACGCCAGACACTTCATCCTTTACGTTTCAAATATGCACACTCAAATGCCTGATTGCACTTGTATACACGGCCCCTAGTGCCCAAGAATTATATATCTCTTGTACGCGGCATTATATATATATATATATATATATATATATATATATATATATATATAATGCCGCGTACAAGAGTCTGATTGCTACCTGCGCGTGGTGGCCCTGCTTTAACTAAACGCAGTCAGGCGTTCGAGTGTACGCATTGGGAACGTACGAGCTATATAACCAGCACTGTTATATGGAGAAAGATTCCCATACATTGCAAATTGGAAATAGGTGCTGTCGTCCAGCACATCGCCAAAGCCATAACCTGAAAGGTCAACTGCCTCAAAGGAGCATGGAATCTTTGGCAACAAAAATGGGCAACACGCGGAACTGCCGAACACTATCGAGTGAACTCCAACAAGCCGCACTATTCGGACTTTTGCGAGTCTCTGTGTGCCTTTTGCTGCACTGCAGGAAACACGCATGAGAGATCGGCCTGTCATCTGCCTCGAAAATTACACCATACACTGCGGTGATGCTGGTGAGAACAAAATAGGTGGCTGCGTGATAGCTGTGAGGAACGATTACGAGAATCCGGTGGAGGGATTCGGCTCAACGTCGTCTAGATGTGCCTTTGTACGACTGCGGGAGGACGTAAACTCTGGATCGTGCCTACAGGAACCGCTGAGGACAACAGTAAGGACGCCTTCTATGATGAACTCAATGCGTTGATGTCTAAAATGCGAAGCCAGCAGGTGGTCATTGTCGGAATCGACGAAAATGCAAAGATGGGACAACAACAATCCAATGTGGGAAAATGGTATTATCCAGCGGAGCGCACGTTCGACAGCGGTCAACAGACGGGCCTCATCATCGCCTCCACGTTTGAGAGGAATCATCGACGCCATCAGCTCACGTGGCAGGGGTCAACCCTTTTAACGCCTGAAGTGCAGCGCAAGCGGAAGATGAGGACTCTCAAGCATTAGCTCGAGTATGTTCTGGCGAGAAACATTTCTCAGTCAGATACCCGGAAATCTAGAGCTGTTTGGGGCGTCGCGTTCGACTCTGACCATCGTCCACTTCTTCTCAGCTTCAAGATACGATTCCACAGGAGAAACCGAGGAGTTCCTCTTCAACCGAAAATCGACAGGTCAGGTCTGAAAGACGATGAATGCAGAAGTAAATTCCGCCAACATGTGTCTATTCATGTCGGAGTACGGACTAGGAAGAAGCTTAACGATGCGGATTCCTTCACAAAGTGCATCCAGGACGCTGCAAGAGAAACACTCCCGGTTCTATTGCCGCGGAAGAAGTTTGCTTTTGCATCTGCGGAAACAAAATCCACGTACAATTCTCTATGTGTCGCGCGCAGCGCTGGAGACGTCAACCAGGAAAAGCGTCTTAGAAGGAAGCTGCGTCGTCAACTGCAACAAGACCGCGGTAACGAGTGGACGTCAAGAGCGATGGAGTTTGAGAAGGCGTGGGAGGACAGGAACCCGCGGAAAGCCTACGCTGTACTAAAACAGTATAGCGGCAAAATGAAAAGATGTTCTCCTGTGCTCAACACTGCCAATGGAGTTGCTGTCGGCAAAGCAACCCTTCCAATTTGGAAGGAACACTTCAAGACCTTGCTGAACCGGCTGGCACCGTCAGCTCCTGAACTCGAACACGTTCACAGACCGACATATGCGGTTAACGAGGAGCCACCGACCGAGTCGGAGGTTCCAGTCTGTATTCAAAAAATGAAGAATGGAAAATCTGGTGGAGACGAGGGGATTAGCGCAGAAATGCTGAAATATCTTCCTCCGTCTGGGATTCGTGAAATGACAAAGATCATCCGTTCAATATGGATAGAAAGGAAACGTGATTCGTGGGGACACGCTATCATAATTCCCCTCCACAAGAAGTTATCCGTCACGTACCCTAGAAATTATCGAGGAATCTCTTTGCTGCGTGTTATGTACAAGGTATTGGAGTAAGACAAGGAGTAGTGGCAGGACCCTTCCTGTCCAATTTTGCCATGGACGACATTATGCGAAGAACCGTAGATCAATGTCCTGCCGATATCATTCTAGCACCTTAAAGACACCCTTTGACCGATCTCGTGTACGCTGACGATATTGTTATTCCGCGGAAAGCAGTACGAAACTTTGTGTTTTGTGTTGAACCTGGCTGCAGCCCATGGACTACGTCTACGCTCTAATAAATGCAAGCAGATGTGGATCTTCGTGACCTCGAATGGGAATCAGGGTGGACGGACAACCGATAGAACTCGTCGATGAGTTCTGTTATCTGGGCTGTATGCTGAAGAACAACAGCAGCTGCGAAAGAGATTTTCAGCAAAGATACGCCAAGGCCACTTCTGCATTTAACTCTTTAACGAAATGCCTGTGGTCGACCCCCATCACCTACGGAGTCAAGCTGCGAATCGACCTCTCCGCAATTCCCCCCATTATGATGTACGAATTGGAGACTTGAGCAGCACCATCTGCGGTGATGGAGAGGCTTGATTGCACGGAACGAAAGCCGCTTAGACGGCTACTTGGCTACGTTTGGCATAAGGTACGCCACAATGAAGATCTTTACGCAGATATTGATGTGGTATACCGGCGGATGACACGTGGAACATCTTGCACCGCCATCGAAAGTGGCTAAAGTAAATCGTCTCCATTTTTTTCGTCATATATTAAGGAGACCGGCAGATCGCCTTGTTCAACAAGTTATGAGGAGTTTTCCGGGTTTGAGTTGGAAGAAGCCACCTGACCGAAAACGGAAGTTCTGGACTGAGGTGGTGAAAGAAGACCTGAGGACACTCGGCGTGGATAGGCAGTTCAGGCGAGATGTAAGGTTTCGCAGAATAGAGTAACGACGAATGGATTGATTCTGTGCAAGATTCGCAGAAGATCGAGAAGGTTGAGCAGAGCTGTGTTCAACGACGGCACATCTCGGCGAAGATGCGGGTATTCGCGTCAAGGGATGACATCAGCCCGCCGATTAAATCAAGTCAAGTTTGCTAACTCACGATTCGTAAAAGGCTTCGTAGTTCTAAAAGCTTCGTATTCAGAGTTATAGAAGGGCGGCGAGTCTGTGTGTGCAACCATTGCAAATGGATCGACATCATCTCTGAGTGATGTTCCTCTAAAGAGATGTGTAAGCAACATTATATAGCACGTCACTCGGCCCCAAATATATCGGCCCCAAATACAAATATCAACGGGGTGTTTAATAAGGGGTCATTGTCCAAATACCTATCTACTGGCTTCCCAAAATGCTTCAGCCGGCGAGGCGGGCTCAGAATCAGCACCAGCGGAAGGTTTTCTTCTGGTGCTTCGAGGTCTCTGGTGAATACTTTGGTGGGAAATGCTCACAGAAAACAGGCGGTCGACGACAAAGTCTGCAGCGGCGGTCACCTCTTTGTGCTCATGAGGTCGGAACTTGTAGCCTCGTGTCCTATTACCTAGACATACCACTTTTCAGTGCCCTTAAGCATTTTCTGGAGCACGAACTGTTTAATTTTTTCACCAACTTCAAGTACACTGTTGGATTTTTTTTTTTTGAGTCTCAGCCTCTCATCTTTTGGTCGCAGGGAATTGTAACTCTCACAGAAAGATGGAACATCGTGATAGACACTCATAGTAAACACATCGACGGACAATCATCAATCTGTGATTAAGAAACTATTAAATTGTAAAGCTTATGCGTGTTTTCAAAAAAAATAAGTGGTCAAGCTACATAGTATGTCTTGAACGTTTTCTGCACATGACAACTCATGCGTTGTACTTCTTCTGAACTTATCTAACACATTCCGAAAATAAACGTTATGAAGCGAGCTGCACTTGTACATCATTGGCGTGGAATCTCAATCCAAACAATGCTGCAGGTTGACAAACAAACAAAATTAGTCCTTGATTAATGCTCAACGACATTATCAATAACAAGATAAGCAGTGTCAACAACGAATTTAGTGACAAACGTTGTTATCTGTGGAAGATGCGCTTCTGAATCATCCTTTCACTTAATGCACCACAGCATTACAGATTCCTCCCACCTGAGGTATATTCGTATCGCTCTCAAGGGTGACTTTTCCTCATATCATTGATGAAAGAGGGCGGAGAACCTCTCTTAACGGATTTTGAAAAATCAGAAATCGAAGCAGTATGCGAGACTTGTGCTTCCGATTAACTTGAATTGTGAAGTTTTGCAGATGGTAGTTGCTTTCGGATTTTTTTTTTTGACGGATTGCAATTTTTATCTGGATTCTTTTAATTCAACCTCATTTACCTCATTCATGGGATGCATGCACATATTGTGTGCATTCTTTTCCGGAGCGATTTTGAAGAACTGGATCGAAGTGTTTTTTTTTAAATGATGGTCACTTTCGGGTACTTTTTATTTTGTTCCAATAAAATCTAGCGCTTTTGAAGTACAGTGTCAGAAATCACTTCAAAAATCGTACTCGATTTTCGGAACAGTTGCTCTCGATAGGTTTTTATTGAATATAAATTAAATGAATATACCCCAATTTATCCCATCATTTTTTCTACAATCTTGTCACTGTTTTCTTCCATGGCCTTGTCTATGGAATTTCATTCTTGGATTATTCCAGAGGATGTCACTCCACGTCGACAAGCCAGATACTATGCAAAGAGAACGTCTTCAAATAAAAGCAAAGGATCTTATGCCTTACAATCTTTACAAACTCGTATTGAGGTGACAGTTCGTTGTTTCGACGACCTGAATGTTTGTTCTTCTATTAAATTTTATTTTATTTGTTATTAATTATTTTATTTTATTAGAGCTGATATTTTCTACTCCGAAATGCTTGGCTTGAGCATGGATGCTTTCCACTCCTTTGTTCTTTACAGTCAAGAAGAGCAGAAAATAGAATCTTCATGAATGACATGCTGCAAGTCTCGAGGCAAAAAAAATCACATGAACTTAGAGCATATTTGAGCGGGGCAAATAGGCGATGTTGGGACTAGTCACGAACAAAAGCAGTATGCTTGTAGTTGACGGATGTGAGTGAGATCACCCTCAGTTCTCATTAGTAATCCAGAAAAAACAGTTGCAGCTCTATATGGCCCTGTCTTCCCAACGATACAACCCCCCAGGGGTAAATAGGACAATCCACATTTACGATTGCGCGATCGGGGCAGCTGTTGCTGCTTATTTGACAGCGCTACACGGGGGTTTCCTGTTTGTTTTTGCCTAATAACTTGCATCTTGGAGAGAAAGGAACACACAAGCCAGTTTTCACGTCTTCTTGTGGATTACTGCGAAGGGTTGAATGTGGTCACACTCACACTCGTTACTCACATCCTCACCTCCAACCACTCGCGAAGAGATCCCAAGAGATTGTCGGCTTCGTGATATCGTACCCTAAATTAGAGTTACTGGTTGTGCTCAAATTTCGCGAGAAATGAACAATTTATGGACACCTTAGCCAGTAGTACAATAAACACAATGAATGAGTGATATAATGAGTTAGAGGCACACAATTTATTCGTGAACCAGTCTGAATGTCCGGCTAAAGCCGGACTTCAGACTTTCGGTGATTTTAGCTTCGCTCCCCTTCACTGATCAATGAAAGTTAATAGCAGTGGTGTTTTCTGTAAATTAGATGTGTTTTTCAAACAACGCTTTCCTTCTCTTCTTTATATTATAAATTAAGGCGAAGGATTACGGAGTTTTCCTTCTAAACGCGTCAATTCTAAATTTGGAGAATATTCGACCATCAGCTGCAAACACTCCTTCGAAGCCAGAATAATATAGATACCATTTGAAAGCATTACTCAAAATATGGGTATTCCTCCTGATTTCTCTCAATAGTTATCACAGAATGATGTTTTAACATTAAATGTCGTGAAGGACATTATCCTACTGATAAAGATAACGTTCCACGTCAGATCACATAAACATCTTGCTAGTATTTAAGCAGCCATTTGCATGCATGTTTCCACTTTCTGAGAACGGTATCCTACAAACTTGAGGCGAAAGAAGAAGGAAGTAGACACGCAGACCAGTCATAAAGGTGAAGAGCAAAGCGCCAAGTGGTTACGGCTATGAAACGGCTGCAACCATTTACCTTTTGCGTCATGTACACTAAGTTATTGCCCATCAATGACCGGGTCCACCGACGCCGATGGATCCGTCGCATATTATAGCAATCTGACGCCGGCGCACCAATCTGACGCCGGTGGACCCGTCGCACTCCCTTCTATAGGTATCTGACGCCGGTGGACCCGTCGCACCCCCTTCTGTAGGTGTCTGGCGCCGGCGCACCAATCCGGCGCTGGTGGACCCGTCGCACCGCTTTCTATAGGTATCTGGCGCCGGTGGATCCGTCGCACCCCATATTATAGCAATCTGGCGCCGGTGGACCCGTCGCACATCCTTCCATAGGTATCTGGCGCCGGCGCGCCAATCCGACACCGCGGGACCCTTCGCAATCCATTTTGTAGCTATCTGACCCCAGCGCACCAATCCGACGCCGGGTGGACCCGTCGCACCCCCATTTTCGAATTTCGTGACCCACAGACAAACACACACACATACACACACACGGACTAAGCTCGTTATTATATATCATGATGTTCTACAGTTTCCTAGTTCAGGGATCTCAATGAGAATTACTTGTGGAACTGTATAGATATTTTTGTAAATTCTCCCTTCTGCAATTTCAAAAAGTTGGACTTATGAATTTGAGAACTAACAAAACTCTTAAGGCTGAGGCATAAGCTTGGTACACACGCTTCTTATGCAGTATTCAAAGCAGACTCGACAGGAGAAATTGACTTGGCTACTGCAAAGCCGATTAGAGGGACGTATAACGGTAGGAAAGTTTAGGACTTTTATATGATATTGTATTTCTTAATATTCTTTATCTGTCTTCATTCTTCACGAATTTCTCAGAGACTTCTCTATTGCCTTGAATACACTGCCGTTCTCTAAAAAAATAAACAAATTTTGAACACACTTTGCTGATGTCAAAAAAAAAAACACTATGTCACTAAATTGGCGTAGTTTGAAAACCTTATGGAAAACGTAAACTTCAGGGTGTGAATTACGAATACGAGCATGTCCCCGCTCTTGACTACCTTGACTTAATCGGCAGGCTGATGTCATCGCCTGACGCGATTACCCGCATCTTTGCCGAAGTCTGCCGTCCTTGAACACAGCTCTGCCCAACCTTCTCGATCTTCTGCGAGAGCTTGCACAGAATCAATCCATTCGTCGCTATTCCATATTCTGCGAAACCTCACGTCTCGCCTGAACTGCCGAGTGTCCTCAGGTCCTCTTTCACCACCTCAGTCCAGGTCCAGAACTTCCGTTTTCGGCCAGGTGGCTTCTTCCAACTCGAACCCGGAAAACTCCTCAGAACTCGTTGAACAAGGCGATCTGCCGGTCTCCTTAATATATGACGAAAGAAGCGAAGACGATTTACTTTGGCCACTTCCGATGGCGGTGCAAGATGTTGATATCTCCCACGTGTCATCCACCGGTATACCACATCAATTTCTGCGTAAAGACCTTCACTGTGGCATACACTAGGCCAAAAGTAGCCATGTAGCAGTCTAAGCAGCTTCCGTTCCGCGCAATCAAGCCTCTCCATCACCGTAGATAGAGCTGCCCAAGTTTCCGATCCATACATTATGATGGGGCGAATTGCGGATAGGTAGACTCGCAGCTTGACTTCTTTGATGATGGGAATCGACCACAGGCATTTTGTTAAGGAGTTAAATGCAGAAATGGCCTTGGCGCATCTTTGCTGAACATCCCTCTCGTAGCTGCCGTAGTTCTTCAGCATACAGCCCAGATAACAGAACTCATCGACGAGTTCTATCGGTTGTCTGTCCACCTGATTCCCGTTTGAGGTCTCGAAGAGATCCACATCTGCTTAAATTTATCAGAGCGTAGACGTAATCCATACACTGCAGCTCTTCCATACATGGTTGACAACATGTCGAAATTTCGTACTGCTTTCCGCGAATATAACAACATCGTCGGCGTACTCGAGGTCAGTCAAGGGGCACCCAGATGGTGCTAAGACAATGTCGGCAGGACACTGGTCGACTGTTCTTCGCATAATGTCGTCGATGGCGAAATTTAACAGGAAGGATCCTGCCACTGCCCCTTGTCTTACTCCAGTTACCACTTCAAACGGTGTTGTACATCCGGCTGATGTTCGAACTGCAGCAGTTGTTTGTTGATTCATGTCATCAAGCACGTGAACGAACTTTCCTGGTACCCCATTGGCGCGGAGCGCGTTGAGAAGACGGCCTTGGTGAGGAGAGTCGAACGCGGCTTCAAAATCCAGAAACGCTCGTTGTATTGGCTTCGAATACCGCTGCCAGATTTCGATCACTCTCCTGACGAAGAACACCTGGTCAATCGTAGATCGGCCAGGACGAAAGCCAGTTTGCTCGTCACGCGTTGTTTCTTCGCGATGTTTAATGAGTCGGTCCAGGATAATGCGTTCCAATAGCTTGTACATAACACGCAGCAAAGAGATTCCTCGATAATTTCCAGGGTACGTGACGGATAACTTCTTGTGGAGGGGAATTATGATAGCGTGTCCCCACGAATCACGTTTCCTTTCTATCCATATTGAACGGATGATCTTTGTCATTTCACGAATCCCAGACGGAGGAAGATATTTCAGCATTTCTGCGCTAATCCCCTCGTCTCCACCAGATTTTCCATTCTTCATTTTTTGAATACAGACTGGAACCTCCGACTCGGTCGGTGGCTCCTCGTTAACCGCATATGTCGGTCTGTGAACGTGTTCGAGTTCAGGAGCTGACGGTGCCAGCCGGTTCAGCAAGGTTTTGAAGTGTTCCTTCCAAATTGGAAGGGTTGCTTTGCCGACAGCAACTCCATTGGCAGTGTTGAGCACAGGAGAACATCTTTTCATTTTGCCGCTATACTGTTTTAGTACAGCGTAGGCTTTCCGCGGGTTCCTGTCCTCCCACGCCTTCTCAAACTCCATCGCTCTTGACGTCCACTCGTTACCGCGGTCTTGTTGCAGTTGACGACGCAGCTTCCTTCTAAGACGCTTTTCCTGGTTGACGTCTCCAGCGCTGCGCGCGACACATAGAGAATTGTACGTGGATTTTGTTTCCGCAGATGCAAAAGCAAACTTCTTCCGCGGCAATAGAACCGGGAGTGTTTCCCTTGCAGCGTCCTGGATGCACTTTGTGAAGGAATCCGCATCGTTAAGCTTCTTCCTAGTCCGTACTCCGACATGAATAGACACATGTTGGCGGAATTTACTTCTGCATTCATCGTCTTTCAGACCTGACCTGTCGATTTTCGGTTGAAGAGGAACTCCTCGGTTTCTCCTGTGGAATCGTATCTTGAAGCTGAGAAGAAGTGGACGATGGTCAGAGTCGAACGCGACGCCCCAAACAGCTCTAGATTTCCGGGTATCTGACTGAGAAATGTTTCTCGCCAGAACATACTCGAGCTAATGCTTGAGAGTCCTCATCTTCCGCTTGCGCTGCACTTCAGGCGTTAAAAGGGTTGACCCCTGCCACGTGAGCTGATGGCGTCGATGATTCCTCTCAAACGTGGAGGCGATGATGAGGCCCGTCTGTTGACCGCTGTCGAACGTGCGCTCCGCTGGATAATACCATTTTCCCACATTGGATTGTTGTTGTCCCATCTTTGCATTTTCGTCGATTCCGACAATGACCACCTGCTGGCTTCGCATTTTAGACATCAACGCATTGAGTTCATCATAGAAGGCGTCCTTACTGTTGTCCTCAGCGGTTCCTGTAGGCACGATCCAGAGTTTACGTCCTCCCGCAGTCGTACAAAGGCACATCTAGACGACGTTGAGCCGAATCCCTCCACCGGATTCTCGTAATCGTTCCTCACAGCTATCACGCAGCCACCTATTTTGTTCTCACCAGCATCACCGCAGTGTATGGTGTAATTTTCGAGGCAGATGACAGGCCGATCTCTCATGCGTGTTTCCTGCAGTGCAGCAAAAGGCACACAGAGACTCGCAAAAGTCCGAATAGTGCGGCTTGTTGGAGTTCACTCGATAGTGTTCGGCAGTTCCGCGTGTTGCCCATTTTTGTTGCCAAAGATTCCATGCTCCTTTGAGGCAGTTGACCTTTCAGGTTATGGCTTTGGCGATGTGCTGGACGACAGCACCTATTTCCAATTTGCAATGTATGGGAATCTTTCTCCATATAACAGTGCTGGTTATATAGCTCGTACGTTCCCAATGCGTACACTCGAACGCCTGACTGCGTTTAGTTAAAGCAGGACCACCACGTGTAGGTAGCAATCAGACTCTTGTACGCGGCCCCAATCGTCCTAAAAAACCTTAGTTACTACAAGATACGTCTGAGCACGCCCCTCGTAGACCCCTCAGCAGCCTATTCAATTATATTACTTGTATACACTGCTGAACCGGCCTCATTGATTCTCGACAGCTCGCCTGTCGATGCGGCGCGTGCAAAAGAGTCTTGACTTAAATCACACGTAGTTTTCCACTCCATTTCTGAGAATGATTAGGGGAAACTGAGCGGTGCTACGCTCACATTCATAATTCACACCCTGAACTCTACGTTTCCCCTCAGGTTTCCACATTGCATCAATTTCGCGATACGCCGCCATTGAACGAAACGATAAGATCGGATAATTATGGCCTCTACCAATGAAAATTAGTTTATTTCAACAAAAATAGGGGAAGACATGGACGACAACTAATCCAGCGATTAAAAATATGCAAGAAAACACCTCTAGCAATTTTTGTGTTCTGCAGTTGAATTTAAGATCTCTTTTCTTGGGAATTGATTAGTAATATTCATCCTTAGTAGAGCGTGTTTTTCTTTTCAAGTAATAAAGAGTTCTATGATGCGCGGAAGCTTGTGTGCTGTTAGCCCCTTTATCGCGCTTTCGGTTCAACTGTTTCTAGCAATTTGAAACATTTCGTTTTTTTTTTCAAAGTGATTTCCTGATGAAGAATTCAGTGATTACAACTATGTAACTGGTCAATGTTTAAGGTGCGTCAACAATTTTATAAAAAATAAAGAACGGTATTGTATGAAAGCTGATACTTCTGTTCGCGCGGAATCACCGCTATGCATGTTCAATTATTTCAATTGTTCAATTACTGCGATACGGAAGTCGGAAGGAATGCCTGTGAAGAAGGAAATGTCTTGCGCTGTGGCATATGCGTCGCGGTCGCCGGCGCTTACATAACTTAGAATATTTACACGCTTCTTTAGATACCGACGCAATGGGACTTTTCATGAGCATTGAACCTTGTGATGACTTCCCATGCGGCGGCTACCTCTCTTGCACGCCACCGGTGCCCTTCATTTACAATTTGATGTGAGAATGTTGGCATACTTTCTTTTAAAATACTTTGTTTATGCACTACTTTAACTCTGCGTAGAAGCTGCACTTAGGAGCAAAAAGTGCAATCGAATAAATACTCTGACGTTTTCTCTATAAGCTACTACTTGAAAATTCGATTATTCGAGTAAGGTCATTCCTGAACATCACTGTTTATAGTAGGGTCAAAACGAATTGCCTCGATACGAATTACGCAATACGCAATTGCGTACGCAGCTTCTATCGAGGCAATTCGGTGGATTGTTGCGGCTAGGAGCGTGGCGAAACCCCTGCTAACACCACTCATCGCTGCAGTTTGCGACGGTCCCACCTCGGTTCCAACTGCTGCCCCCACCGCGCCGTTTCGCGTTTCGAGCGAGTACGCAAATGCACCGCACTTACACTACCTACCTCATGTCGTTTTGACCCGAACATAGCTCATATTTTGTATCCTGTGCTTCTTCCTTTCATGAGATATCATTGAAAAAAAGTAGTGTGGATCACCTCAGTGGTGACATTTCATTCAATAGATATGATGACAAGGATGGTGACAGGTGAATGGTTTATTGATCAAACCCAAGAGAAATCCGGACAAGCAAAAATTTCTCTATAACTGATCATTCACAGAACTTCAAAGATTTCTGAAATAGGATTAGCTGGCACTGCAAAGCAGAATATGCTAAATTTATAAATAAACGGAAGCGTCTAACGTTTCATCTACGAATATTCAAGTTTTTACCAGAAAAAGCACTATCGGCATCATTGCACAAAGCAACTATGAAGTTTCACGCAAACCACAGCAATTATAAGATCCTACTCGATATCAATTAGGAAGAATAGGGTGGTAAGGGTGGTGGTGGAAGATTACGGAAATGATGCACTCCCCTCAGGTCATGTGCAGACAAAAAGGCAGCACCTCATCTTCTTTAGACAGAGACTTCTTGAGACAGCCAGAGCAGTGATGTTTGGGAAGTCCGCTGGCGCCGTTAACATTACGAAAAGAATTCAAATATTAATAAAAGTTAATATTCTTAATACATAGCCTACTCGACTCATGTGACTGCGAAATTACACGCATTGCTATCAAAAAGCATTGGATGCACCCCGCTTTAGAACGCACAGAAATTGAAGCAGATGGATTTTGTGGGACCCTTTTTAAACCACCAGGTGAGCGACGTCCATCGTTCCGTCTTATCCTCTTAAGAGTCTGAAATACCATAAGGAGAGGGACCGTTCCCGGCTGTCATCGACATATCTGGAACTGGAGGAGGACTTCACGAGCATAAGGTGTTGCTTTGATGGGTAGCTGTCGAGTGATTAATCTCGTAATAATTGTTCTGATTAAAGGGTTCCATGTTAGCATCCGAAGGATTCGTTGTCCTATGCGTCGCATTTTTTCAATACAAAAATCTCGTCAAAAAACTATCAGATGTGGAAATCGAATACTTCGAGGTAAATAAATTTCGTAGTACAATGTCATTCTGAGCTCTATATTTCTTTTAAAGAAAGAAAGAGAAAACCAATGGAGAGAACTTTGTTCAGAAACCCATAAAGTGGTTAAAACGTCAAACGTTCACCAACGACCGTTTAGGCCTCCAAGGGGTATCATTTGGTGGAACAATTGCTTACAGACTGGCTTCGCGTTATTCTCAGGCAATCAGAGTTTTATCATTTCTTTCTTAGTCATTATTGACTAGTGATTGACTGCCGATAGCAAGTGAACAATTTCAGATCAACGCCGTTGTTTCGATCAATGGACCGCACGTGCAGAATAGCTTTATTAACATCAAAGAGTACGGGGAACTTCTTCCTCAACCGAGGTAGAACATTTTAGAACAATTAGAACGTCCGCCATCCAATTCAATTTCCTGGATAATGTCATTCATTTTGGTAAAAAAAAAACTTTCCTTTGGAGGTCACTCGTTTGGGCAAGTACCAGTCTGAACGACCAAAGCAGTGTTTGGTGATCGCTTCAGTACGCTTCTTAACTGATTATCATGATCATGTTATACAATAACGGACTTCGTCTGTCACGTGTGTTGTGTCCACTATTGTCCAAAGCTATGTGGGGATGTATGTTGGCTTTGATAAAGCAAATAAGTTTCTCTCATATGTTTGTGAGGGTAAATAAACTTTTATGTGAATGTACATATACTTCCAAACTTGCAAACTATCATGCTATATAATAACGAGCTTATTCTGTCACGTGTGTGCGTCTGTGTATGTGTGTGTCTCAGTCGGGAAATTCCAAAATGCGACGGGTCCCACGGCGTCAGATTGGTTCGCTGGCGCCAGGTAGCTACAAAAGGGGGTGCGGCGGGTTCACTCATCCGCACATCTATTTCCTTGCATGTTTGCTTCAAGTTGATATCATGCCTTCCTAAATAATAGTGAACAGTTTACATGATCTGATGTGAAACTTATCTTTATCAGTGGAATGATGTCTTTCACGTAATCTTATGCCAAGACATCATTTTCTGATAGCTGATGAGGAAAACAGGAAGAAAACCCATACTTCGAGTAATGCTTTGAAACTGTGTCTATAATATGTTGGTAAGGAGTGTTTGAAGCTAAAGTTTGGATGTTTTCCAAATATAGAACTGACGCGTTTAGAAAGAACACTCTTTCGCTTTTACTTATAATAAAAAGATGAAGAAAGATTGTTAGAGATACACATATTTAATTTCACAAAGAATGGAACTACTATCAACTTTCGTTGATCACTGAAAGGGAGAGAGGCGAACACCACAGAAAGTCGGAGGCCCGGCTTTAGCCGAACGTTCAGACTGCTAAATAAACATGAAGCGTGGAGCAACCTTCGTAGATTTCTATCACATTGCCAAATCCATTATTGTTAAAGGCATCACCCAACGAATCTGAGGTGGTGCGGATTTCAGGTGGAGTACTCGTACACGGCATTGTAGATTATGGGGAGTAGGGTGATTCCGTCAATTTCTTCCTAATTGCCGTAAAAAAACGACCCGGAAGACGCGGCGTGTGCACCCGGCTGGCGCGCTCTATTCAAACTCGTTGTAGAAAATTGTGCGCCGGAACGCTCGAAGCCGTATCTTCCGGGCCGTTTTCTGCGGAAATTAGGAAGAAGTGGACGGAATCACCTTTCTTTCAATAATCTATGATCCCGTATACGAATACTCCACCGGAAATCCGTACCACTCCAGATTTGTGGGATGATGCCTTCAAGAAGCCAATTTGTCTCTGCTCAAAGCAAGTGAAGTCATCAAATCACCAAATTTGGCATTTTCGAGCGACTATCAGATTCCTCGACAATCTATGCAAATATCACGGTTGTCAACTTTCTACTCTTCAAGAGAAAACTTCAAGGTACAGATATCTTTACGACGTCTTTATGGAAGTCGAGCAAATCGATGTCCCTGCGAAAATTTTTGCAAACGGCACTACTCACGTAATAAAATTATACGGAAATATAGAATACAGAACCTCTCCCTAAACATTGATTGATAGCCAATATTAACTCAAAATTTTTCTGCATTTCGGAATTAAATAAGAAAAAGCTGTTAAGGACAGATCCTAAACTCGGCTACTTCATTAACGGTTTGATGGTCTCCAGCCCAGTACTGCGACACATTGAATTAGATGAATCAGTGGAAATCCCTTGGCGTCGCATACCAGCAAGTACTTCATTCCGACTGGTGGTAAAGATCTTCGAATACTGTATTTTCTTCTCACGTCAGATCTTGAAGACGATCACACTTCAGGCGTCTATTGATGATCTCGTAGCACCTTCAGTGTTCTGTTGTCGATACGTTTCTCAACGTTTGATAGAAGGAGGACACAATTTTGAGGCGTGTTGGAAAATGCAGAGAAATGCAAGGTCTAGGACTGTAAGTTGCATACGTATTTTAGGTTCAACTACTCAATGGAGGGCATATCATGGAACCGCCATATTTTCCGCACCATGACAAAGTTAATGCGAAGTTTCAAGGTGAGCATCATCGTGCACTGCGATTTTCATCAAACTTGGCAATCCCTTTCGGTTCATGCTGACTCCTTTTGAAGAACAAGTGTAGTTGACAGCACAAAGAGTCCATCAAATATTCCAAACATTTGGATTCAAGAAATACCACTGGCGCGCTACGCGGTCCATCTAAACTGTGACTACGTCCATCACCTCATCTCTGAGGTGATGGACGTAGTCACAGTTTAGATGGACCGCGTAGCGTAGTCTCGACTGAGACTTCATTGGCCATGGATGGATGAAAGGCTTAACTGGCTCCGGGGCGGTTTCAAACCATCGACCTTTAAGTCGGAACCTCTGACCAACTGCGCTACTTCCGCCCCTAAAATTTGAATGTAGACATTGTAAATATAGACAAATAAGGTAAATATGAATACATGCAATAAAAGGAAACGTTCAAATAAGAAACTTTATCACATTATTCCTACCAGGAAGAAGGATTCAAAATATTCCGATTTTTTCCTCTGAACGATGCATGTAATAACGAACCAAAAGTAGTTTTAAAAATGTGCAAGTAATCTTACTAGTCTCATAAAACCTAGTTTTAGCAGCTTAACTTGACATACAGAACTTGTTCCAGGAATTTCCTTTCAGAAGTTTTCTTTCAAATTGAAATTAATTTACATGTCAATGCAAAAAAATGCAAAATGAAATGAAGGTTGTGAAACGCTCGCTTATGGCAGAAAAAATCAAATAAGAACGAATATCTTAACACAAACAAATATGCGTGGGAGAATATAGATATCGCGTCACCATAACAGTCAGCTTAAAACTCATTTCAGTCACTACTCGAAACAATGATTCAAAGGTGTTCGAAAAATTGTGATTGTTTACGAAATATAAAAAAAGAAGAACTAAGTTGTCACAGCGCTTAAGATTGTTTTTAGAACGGAGAAGTAGAAGAGTTGCTAGTTGAAAATCCTATTCTATTTTCGAAAATATCTAGTTTTTGAAAGGAATAGTTGATTTGCTTGCTTCTATTGTAAAATAACAATTTTTTATTGCTTTTTAAGGTGTCTTCTGTGGTTATGGCGGTGATATTGTTTTACATGGTAAGAGTCAGGAGCTGTCCTGGGTGCGTACTATCGAGTTCTTCACAAGGACATTAGGGAAGCCAGCGAATATGCCTGAATGGAAGCGTTTACAACCTGAATGCATCAGGTGTAATTTGTAGCAGAACCGTGACAATATTGTAGCAACTTACATCGCTCATTAGCTATATTTTACACTACTACACTTTATGTGCTTTTATTGCTCTCATTGGAAGTGACTCCCCATGATTTGCTAAACTAAATTCCAATAAACTAAATATTTGATTCGTTTCTTCTCCTATTTGGTTGTCTCATATTCGTTCTTTCTTGTAGTCAGAGTGTCACGAAGTTGGGATCGAGAAAAGATATCGAAGAGAAAAGATAGAGACAGATAGGGATAGATTTGTGCGTTACGGGTATATGTGATCAACCTTAATTCTCGTTAGTAATTCAGAGAAAGGCATGTGAAGCATTACATTACATCATCTTATATTATGTTGTCAGTTTGAGCGTCCGGCTAAAGCCGTACATCCGACTTTCTGTGGTGTTCGCTCCGCCCTCCTTCACTGATCGATGGAAAATAATAGTAGTGGCATTTCTTGTGAAATTAGATTAGTGTTTCTCTGACAACGCTTTCTTCCTCTTTTTTAAAACAATTGAAGGCGAAAGATTTCATAGTTTTCTCTCTGAACGTGTAAGCTGTACATTTGGAGAATATTCAAACTTCGGCTTCGAACACTCCTTCGATTCCACAATAATAATATCGAAACAATTTGAAAGCATGCTCGAAGTATGGGTTTTGCTCCTGTTTTCCTTCAACAGTTATCACAGAAGTGGAGTTGCTCCGAAAACGTGGAGTTGGGATGGGACCAGACCCATCCCAACTCCACTTTTTCGAAGCATGTTCAGGATCTCACCTTAAAAACCATAAAAGGAGAAGTTGACCTTTCCCACGGAGCCTGATGAGTTCCATGATACCTCTTGGATGTGATATTATCGTTCCTCCCACAAATCTGTAAGTTTTTCTCTTTTCGCATATTTTTTTAAAATGTCTTTTTCTGTTCTTCGTGAAGTTGGTATGCCTCCTTCGTTACCTTCCATAAACGGCGCAAAGCAGCATCGGGCGCAGAGACCCCTCGACTACATACAAGAAACGGATTTTGAAAATGTTCAGTGTTGTCTACTAGATACTCCATTTTAATGATCTGGAGAGACGAGGATCAATAACATCAAAAAGTAGCAACACATTTTTCGGTTTAGTTTCATATATCCACATTTTATCAGTAATATTCTCTGCTCTATGGTCACCTTGATCACATTGACTCCCGCTGATCTTCGAACTGGTCGAGCGGGCGCCAGTAATTCTTCCATTTGTCCCGATCGTATGCCAGAGTAGCCCAGTGGTTACTCCTTTCGCGTGGGACACGAAGAGCATCATATTTTTCTTTGAAGGACTTCGTGAAGAAATCTGACCATCGGGTCGGCGGTCTTCCTGTAGTGCGCCTAATATCGCCGGGAACCCAGTCGCTCACGGCTCTGGTCCAACGGTTGTCATTAAAGCGCATCCCGTGTCCGGCCCACCTTATTTTACTTTCCTTGGCAAATGCGGCGGCGTCTCTAATCTTCGATCGTTGACGTAGGAGAGAACTTCGAATCCCGTCCCTCACTTGCGTGAAACGGGATACTCTTAGCATCATTCTCTCAATTGCGCGTTCAATGACGCTCACCGCGTTTTCTTCCTGTTTGCGAAGTGTCCAGGTTTCCTAAGCATAGGTCAAAGCAGGAAGTACGGTGGTGCTGAAGAGGTGAGCACGGAGCCGGTTGTTTGTGGTCTTCTTCACTACATCCTCGATGCTCTTACACACTCCCCAAGCCGCTCGTCTCCTCCTGTCCAGCTCGGGGCTCAAGTCGTTCATCATGTTCAGTTCCAGACCCAGATAGACGTAAGTGGTGCATTCGGATATGTTCGTTCCGTTGAGCGTGAATGGGGCATTTGAGACCCATCCGTTCCGCATGAACATCGTCTTTTGTAGATTCAGCTGAAGACCGATGCATCCACATGTTTCGTCGAATTCGGTCAGCATTCGTTCCGCTTGGCTGATGCTATTTGTTATCAGTACGATGTCATCAGCAAAGCGCAATGGTGTAGCTGCCGACTATCAACCTTCACTCTCATGTCGTCCCGTTCCAACTTTCGCATTGCGTTCTCGAGGGTGGCTGTGAATATTTTGGGTGAAATTGTATCGAACCCCCCTCTTCACGTCAATGATGATGTTGATGTATTATAGAATGGCGAAATTCCGCTCGTGAAGTTACTGTACAACTCTCGAAGTACCTTTATGTACTGAGTAGGGACGCTCTAGTTGTCCAAGGCTTCCACGAAAGCTTCCGTCTGCATTATCAGATCTTCGATGACCGCTTCCGATGCAAGCGTACGTGCGTTATAAGCACAGATCGCCATCCTAGTCCTTTTCCATTTCACTAGCCTACACGACTCCTGCAACCCCGTCCTACCTGGCGCTACCGTACCAGGCTTTCATCCGGAATCAGGAGACTCTTTTCTATTACTGTGTTTTGCGTAAAATTCTAAAACCCATGGGCAGGTTGCAAGCTTCTAGTCCCATGAGTTTCTGGGAGAACTTCCGTTCTCCCGGAGTGGACATGTGGAGCTTATTTGTTGGAGGCGACTCCAAACCGCCTCCCTTGCACCTCCCAGTCACTTGATTGTAGGCTTTTGGTCGGACCGACGTGCGGGATATAATGATGTCATGAGTCAGTCCTGGCTCAGCAGAAACAGAGAGTCTATCCCCTGAATCCACCTGCGTCTCTGGGCAAGCACAAGGTCGCTTTTGGTCCGCGATTAGCCCCCTATCCGCCACCCGGGGACGCCCCTCGCGACTAACCTGCTGTGATCGCTCTAGTGAGGGAGATCCGTGGCTGCTCTATGGTAAAACAAGAAATAGAATTATGTTTTATTGTTCTGCCAACGATGCTTTGGTGGGACCTTACTAGTGGCCTTACATTTCCATAATGTTGTCTTTATCAAAGGATCTAAAAAATTTTCGAGGTTTTCGATGTTTGGGTACCCCATCAAACACCTCTCTTCCAAATCTCGATATCCTTCTGAATACACCACTCTAGAACTCTAAAAGGAGTATACTCAAACCAGCCTCTTTGACTAGATTCTCATGAACCACCACATTCTTTCAGATTATCAACAGAGGCGAATGAGATCTATCCACTGCGCAGCATCATTAGAAATTAATCTGAAAGTTTAAATATGAAACCGAAAATGTTTTATCACAACACGTTTTGCATATGATACAGGACTGCGATGCAAAAGCTTGTCCCATTTTTGCATTTTCACTGTTTGTTGAAGGTTGTGGAATTTAACGGCATTCTTTCAGTATACCCTACCTTCGGCGAACATACATTTATATAGGCTGCACCAAATTGCGTTGTCCGTGATATCCAAGCATATACAGGTATTTAAAGAGCTTTCTCACGTTACATGTTTGACATAAGATGTAGGATCTAACTGTGCCACTGGCATATTAAGATGTTCTTAACATAACATGTAACATATTAAGATGCATAGAGAGTTTGTTGAAAAGTTCCAAATGGCTGCTCAAGTAATTTTGCTAGATATTTTCAGCAGCAGAAAGTGGATTTCTTAAAATGTAGCGTTAAACGTAAACCGATATTTCTTAATGGGGCCCAAGAGTTGGGATCACTTCGTTTCATCATGCAGATCAGCCGCCTTGAGTTTGACTTCCAGAAGGGTTGGGATAGTGCTATTGTGACATGTTATATGATAAGCAAGAAGTGCTGCTGTTGACAGAGACCCTCTTGTACAGCGTTCTCTCAACTTCTTTGTTATAGAAACTAATTTTTTCTGAGCTCTTCAAACTTAAAAAATCTAATTTTAAAGAGCATGGCGGCAACCGTTTCTCTAGCTTGCAAACAGTGTATATATTAAGAAGCGACAAAATACTTTTTGCAGATTATATGAACAATGGTCTCAAGTCCGGTGTCAACAGCCTCTTCATTCGATGCACAGATGATGCAAGAAGCACTTGATCTTGCAATCGAGGTAATATTTCATCTAACCTCTTTCCAACATCGGAATGCAAACATAACGTAAGCTGGCAAACGTTAAATTGTGAAAATAAGACTACGATTTCTGCCGTGACTTAGACATAACCTGTATCACTTCTGCTCCCGTCGTTCGTGTATTTGCTCGAACCGGCTTCTAGCAATATTTTTATTTGTCCCGATCGCGCGCAATGGTTCTTCAGTAGCTTCTCCTCTCGCGAGGAACTCGAAGAGCATCATGTCATCGGAGGACTTTGTAAAAAGGTCTGAGCAACGAGTCGGCGGTCTACTTGCAGCGCGTTTGATAGCGCGTGATATCGCTCACAGCTCTGACCCAACAACTGCCCTTGAAATGCATCTCATGTCCGGGCCACCTAATTTCACTTCTTTGGACGTTTGCGGGACGTCTCCGATCTTCAATCTTTGACGTAGGACTAAACTTCGAACCACTCTTTTCAACTGAACAAAGAGGAAATCTCTTATCATCATCTTTCCAATTGGGCATTCTTAGACACTGATCTCATTCTTCTACTGCTTGCCCTATCTTCACGTCGATTGTGAAATATTGCAGAATTGATTAATTTTGGTACTGGCTTACATGTTAAATAATGACGAGCTTAGTCAGTCACGTATGCCTGTGAAACGAAATTTTAGGAAGACGGGGGCGGAGGAGGGGTTCAACGGAGTCAGAAAGCCGCAAAGCGATAAAATGGAGTTTAACGGGTCTCGTTGCCTCGAATTAGTGCGTGCAGTAGTATCGCACAATAACTTCATGTTGATTTGGACGAGAGTAAGTGAGATATTGCGAAGACAACTGCCTTCTTAGCCGTGACAACTGTACTGTGTTGTGTTTCATCTATAAGTCCTCTTACGCATATCTGTGTCCCTGCATCAAGTTGGTAGCATTCCGTTTTACAAAGTGGAAATACGCACACAAACGGATGCTTAAGGGAAGCGATTCTGGACGTCGAAGGAGCTTCGTCCTCCGGTAGGATCTCCTAAGCTGAGGAGTTCGACACATCCGACTTCTTGGAATCGGAAGCCTAGCTAAGAGTAAACCGCTGCTAAGATTCACCACCGTCTTGGCAAAATGTCGCAAGGTCCATATATGTTGGGCGATCTCCTGATCCATATAGGTTGGGCGACGACCTGTGGTGAAAGCCGAGCTCTCCGTGGCACTACTCACTACCCACAGAGCCCTCGAGAGGTGTCTTCTGAAGTTTAACCGGCGCACACAACAAATAGCCAATCTTCGCAGCTCTGACTTAAGAGGAATGTCCCGTCTTCGTGACCCAGCGGAATATATACTTACACATTTAGATGGCCCGTCTTCGCTGGACGTGCGGTTTTTTCCAGTTTGTTCTCGAGGCTGGGCTTCATCCAGCATCCTAGATATGCCCGTGAGGATGATCTTAGTGAGTACTCTGTACAACACACTTAGCAAGCATATCGGACGGTAGTTCTGAAGGTCCTCTCGGTCACCTTTCTTATGGATAAGAACTGTTTGCGAGGTGTTCCACTTGTCTGGGGTCCTTTCTTTCTGAAGGTAGGATGTCATGTGCGCTGCAAAGATTACATGAAGTGGATGGCCGCCAGCCCGAAGAAAGTCTACTGATATAAAATCAGGTCCAGGGCTGTGCCAGGTTTCATGCCCTTGACAGCGACTCGTACTTCCGAAGGGAGAATCCGTGGTTTAGCTTCACCGTTGGGATGATCGGGCTTGATACAAAGTTGATGAACGGAAAAGGTTCGAGAAGAACCTCTCCGTAATGATTTCGATCTCAAGTGTACTCCTTCTTATTACTGTCACTTGCGCTTTACTTCAAAACCTGTCAGCAGGTTGCAGGCTTCTGGTCCAACGGATTCTGTGGGACAACGTTGCGTATGGGATACAGGGTAATTATAAGTCAATCTAAGGACATCTAGGGACAGAAACAGTTGGTCCGTCCTCGGAATTCACAGTGTCTCAGGGCAGTTGGAAGATCGCTTTGGTTTACGGTTATCCCTCTTTTCACTAACTGGGAACGTGTCATGTAACCCGCAACTACCTGATTATGATCCCTCCAGTGACGGAGATCCGTGACGTTACCAGTAATAGAGTAATATGTCGTCGATATAGATAGTAGTATCATAATGATCGTTTTCTGATTTTGATATTTAAATCTCTATGCTGCAGTATGTATGTACTTTGCTGTTCTGCTTCAGTCTAGTTGGAGGAGTGGACGGGGCCTCAATCTCCGCTCTTGGTCTTAGATCCCAAGCCATAGCTGTCTTTTACACGACCTTGGTAGCTGTAACCTCCAATATCCTGGCTCTTGAGGCCTGTGGTCATATCTAACGGTCTTAAACAAGGTAGCTGCTTTCATTCTCGAACCTTACTCGATTTTGCCAAGATCTGGACTGAAGCTCCTGTAGTTTAGGTTCAATATCTAAGCTCGGGCCAAGCCTCGTACTACTAGACTTGTGTGCATTATTCTCTAAAAATTCTTATATATCATATCGGTGGACACGTGCAACCTTCAACTGATGCTTTTGGATACTTTTTTAGTTGCATCTAAATATTACGTCTATTTACACATACCAGTTGAGTCACATAAGTAATGATACAAGCTCACAAGCGCACAGGTAGACGTCTGCGAAAGGACAGTGTTCACGTTCGAGCCCCCCACGCCATATCACTAGCAAGACTAAGTTCGTCTCAAAAACTGACGAGCGAGTGGGTAGTCGAGTGTGAAACCGTGCCCGAAATTAAAAGTTGATATGGAGCTCAAACTGATAATTTCTATTGATTTTCATGTTGCACAGTGTAGGAAATGAAGAAATCATAGAAATCGAAATTATTTTAGTTCCTAACAATCTCCTTTTGCCAGGACACATGTCGAGGTTTCGGTCTTCTTTCGCCTTATACGAATGAGCATGACATACAAGGACTTCCCAAAATAGGTGAACAAGAAACTTTCAAGAAGGTTTTGTCCCTCAGTGAAAAAATTAGGATTTCTCTTAGCACATATTCCTCCCAATGCAGACAACGATGGTTTGGAGGAAAACAGAAAAGACGGTTTGATGCCAGGCGGTGACGCAGCGTGCGGAAGTTTGACCTACGATGGAATTATATTTATGGAAAGATCGAAGAAATTCCCTGCATCCCATTATCACATTGAAGAAATGAACAAAGGCCCAGGTAAAGTTTTGAGTAAATTAAGCAAGATTCTGATGGTCTGTGATATACTTAAAAATGTACATATACTCATAATATCTTAGACGAGGACGAGCTCGATTAACAACTCACGAGCTTTTCTTCGCAGTTCAACACCACAAATCTATTCGGGAGCGTTCCGTATGCATTCCTGATCTCCTTTTAAATCAAAATACCACTTTTCAAAAGTAAAGTAAAAGTCACTGGCGTATCAATCCATTTTGGGTGCGCCAACGCGTTTTAATGCTATTCGTAATCGTTCTGTTTTTTGAGGTTTTGGAACGCGTAATGAATAATACCAAGTAATACCAGACAAGTCTGGTACCATTTATCAACCCAGAGGGATGAAAGGCTTGGCTTGCACTAGGGCGGTTTCAAACCATCAACCGTGCGGCTACAGCGCACTCACTGTTCAGATGTTAATAATAAAGATTTTAGGGTCTTTCGCCACTAGTTATGGTTTGGAACGCAGTTCTGAAAACGGCGAGCGAAACACAAAAACATCTTTCACACATCTATGATTGAACCCTTCTTGAAAGTCCAGGGCATCGGACAAAGCAACTCATTTCATCCTTTCGCACACATATCTGCCTAACATACAGAAGTTTCCTTGTATGAAATTTGTTTCTGAGTTTCAAAACGTTTCACGCACGTTTAACGAGTTTTCGGAGCTACAGAACGCTTTCGAAACGGATCGATGTATCGACAGCATGTTAGAAGGATGAATGCACTTATGCTAACAATAAAGTATATGATTTGACTATTAGAAAACCGAATCGAAGAATAATCGAATGACAATTATACCACATTATTGAAAATTCGCCTTTCTCTGCATGCGTCAAAGTAAAGATGTTGCCAAGTTTTCTAATAGACGAATAACTAGTATGTTATCGAGTATGATGGAAGTTGTGCTGATAGATAAACTACTTTTGCCTGCTTTGTTTGCTAAAAGCCGTTTTTTAAACAATGTGGAAAGAAGGCTTACGGTGCACCCTAATACTGATGAGGTGGATCATCTACAAATTATTTATCCTCACTCGCTCTCTTCCTGGTTCATAAACACGCCTTAATTCGAATGTTTTAAAGACACAATTCCTTTCAAATCTTCTCCTCCTCGAGATGTCAATTCCTATTCAAAGTTTATTGAAATCGAGCATGTCCATATGCTTGCCTTGCTTTTGATGTATTAGATCGATTTACGGAGCTTGTTTCTGAAATATGCCAGTGTAAGTAGCTGCCGAAGAAAATCATTTATCTGCGCAGCAAGACGGCCAACATCATCAGATGTTATGTAACTACCACATTAATTTTTTCTGCATAGCTATAATTATTAAATAAAGGTATTATAATTATAGTTATAATTAATAATAATACATAATAATAGTTATGTATAATGACTAACATGAACGTCCGGCTAACGCCGGACTTCAGACTTTCTGTGGCGTTCGCTTCGGTCGCGTTCACCGATCAATTAAAATTAATGGTAGCGGTATTTGCCATCAAATTAGATAATACAACACAACACCAACATAATACAGATACAATTTGAAAATATTACTTGAAGTATGGGTTTTCTTCCTATTTTCTCCAACAGTTATCACAGAATGATGTTTTAAAGGATCTGAGGTGGTACGGATTTCAGGTGGAGTATTCGTATACGGGATCGTAGATCAAGGATAGGTGGTGATTCCGTCCATTTCTTCCTAAATGCCGCAAAAAACGCCCGGAAGATACGGCTTCGAACGTTTCGGCGAGCTATTTTCGCAACGAGTTCGATTGGAGCGCGCCAATCGTGTGCACACACCTCACCTTGTCACATTATCGTCAATGAAAGGTCGTGGCTGTTGTACTCAAGAACTTCATGGGATCCGTTCCACTGTCTATTTCTAGAGAATGTTGTAGAGGTAAAAAAAAAACAGATTTTCAATACCAACATTAACTTTTCAGGACCTCTTCGTTTCACTACCCAGCTTCTGGAAACATACCACTGTGGACGGATATGATGTGATATGATGCGATATAATGTAATGTCGTGTCACGATATGTCGTGAGACGAAAATCATTAATGGGAGGTTCTACTCGAACCTTTTCCGTTCATCAACTCCAGTGTCCAGCCCGATCATCCCCGCTGGTGAAGGTCCACCACGGATTCTCCCTTCGGAAGTTTGAGCCACTATCAAGAGCATGCAAGCTAGCATAACCCCCGGACCTTATTTTATATCAGCAGACCTACTTCGGGCTGATGGCCATCCACTTCATTTAATCTTGGCAGCGCACATCACGCTCTACATTCAAAAAGAAAGGATACCGGACCAATGGAAGACCTCGCGAACCATTCATATCCATAAGAAAGTGTGACTGAGAGGATCTCTGGAACTACTGCTCGATGTTTGCTGAGCGTGTTATACAAAGTATTCACTAAGATCATCCTCACGCGCATATCTAGAATGCTGGATGAAGCACATCCTCGAGAACAAGGTGGATTCCGTCAAGGGACCAGATCCAGACCGCGTCAAGAGTTGTAGAGGTTTCGAAAATATCGCCAGCCCCTTGTTGTAGCCTTCGTCGACTATGAGAAAGCCTTCAACAGCGTAGAAACGGAAGCAATACTGTCAGCGCTGGTCGATCAAGGTGTGGACGCGTCGTGTGGGAAGACACCACTAGGATACAGCCTTTCCACCGCCCCCTCACCATACCCATTGGAAAGGCGATACTGTTATATTGCCAAAGCTGTTTACGGCTGCATTGCAATGGATAATGAAATCACTTTTTTGTGAAGTAAGGGGCATACGTGTTGATGGAATATTCCTCTCTAACATTCATTCTGCGGACGACATCGATCTCTTTTTGAGAGATGCCAATGAACCAGAAACGATGATGCTCAAGGTATTGAACAAAGGAGGGAAGAGAATAGGACTGCAAATAAACAGAAAGAAGACACAGTTTATGAAGAACGCTTACTGCAAGGACGGAGGATTACAACTTGAAGGCTCTCAATCGTGAAAACTTCGTCATACGTATACGTCGGAGTTCTCTTAATATAGAAAACGACTTGAAGGAAGAACTGAATAGAAGAATGAGAACAGTGTGGGCAGCATTGGCACCCGTCAGGGAAGTTATGGAAAACGGACGGATCAAGATCTTCGTGGCCACCTGTTTTACTCGACAATTATTCCAGCGCTTTCTTACGCAGCGGAGACGTGGGCAGACACCGCTGCCGCGTCTAGGACTTACTACCCACAGAGCCCTCGAGAGATATGTCTTCTGTAGTTTAACCGGCGCACACAACACCCAGCTGGTCGTCGCAGCTTAGACTTACGAGCAATGTCCGTTCGCGACCCAGCGGAATATATGTCAAAAGCAAACCACATATGGGCCGGTCACATTATGAGAAGAATTGACGATAGATGGACTAAAAGAACGCTATAGTGAATCCCAAGAAATGCTAAACGCCTTCGAGGGAGACCACCTATGAGATGGGGTAATGTGTTCGCTACAGGGATGGACCAGCTGAGAGCTCGGCTGGATGCGGCTCATGGACCTCGTCAACGTCACTCACGAAAGTTGAGAGCATCTTGGATGACAATGGCGAGAGAACGATACGAGTGGAAGAGATGCTGGTGCCCGCACGTGCAGTGAAGACTGGTCATCTAGGTAAGTAAATACGTGTGATATGGATATATGACATGATATGATCATGGATGTGATCCGCTTGTAGAAGATCTTGAGAAGCTGAGAGTTCCTAAGATACATCACAGATACATAGACCACTAAGATACATCCTTCTTAGGAAACTCCAGAGCTTGTACCTCAGCATGGAGCCACACGGACCATAAGAAACAACAATAAACTCTCTGAGCTCGCGGCTTACCTTGCATAGAGGCGATGAAGGAGATCCTTAAAAAGAGAACAAATTCGCTATGCCCGTCGAGACTTCGCCATTCGCGAGACAAAGATGGCTGCCTTACGAAAACCAAATTTAACAACTGTTCGGATCAAAAAAGTGGACAAAATCATTGAACTTCTACTCCGATCTCTTTGACAGTCACGATGTCTGCCCCTCATCATTTGAGGAAAAATCGATTTTGACTCCAAAAGTTGTCCCGTTCGAATAGTTAGAGGTGAGAATGTAGTTTAAAAATAAGAGTGTTACTGCGCTAAATTTGTAGCCCGGAGAAGGGTGTTAGATACAGCCTTATTTGCACTTCTGCCCCTAGAATGCAACATGTTATGGAAAGAGATAAATAAAAAGCGAGCAGTCTTTTCATCGTCTTCGACTCATTCCATTTGATAGAACTCAAATAAGCAGCAGAAGCTCCTCAATCTGTGCAATCGCAAGAGTGTTGAGTGTTGCCACTAAACGCAACAAACTGCATCGTCATTTAGTAAAAAAAGGATAAGTAACTAATGTTGTTTCACACGCCTTCTTTGGATCCGGAATTGAAAGTGTTATACTCATATTTATGGGCTACACAGCAATTTTTATCTACTCATGGAGGAATTCTCACCGTCAATTTCATGATACGCTTTTCTTACAACAAAATACTTCATGCTTTGACGTAAACTCCAGAAAGGAGAAGACTTCGTAATCAGGAGGAAAATCTGGTCAGCATCACTGGCCGCTCAATCGAAAAAGATAGGAGAATCCTGTTCTGCACAAGTGAATCGGAGAATTCGAAGTTTTGCTCTACAGCAGCGATGAAAGATTAAAGACATTTGGCAAGGAAAGTAGAATAAGTTGGGACGGCCATGTAGTGCATTTCATCGACAACACACCAAAGCCGTGAGCAGCTGATTTGTAGGCGATATTTAACACACTACAGGAAAAACTTTCGCTTTCGCTTTCGATCAAATCGGAAAACAACGGGAGTCAAAGTACTTTTGTAAATCCTTGTTTTTTGAAGGCTAGCGAGATGAAAAAACCAACAAAAATTGCAGAATTAGATGCTGGGAGTTGTTTACTTTAGTTGTATGCATCTTTTACACTTCTGTAGTTCTTATTCCGCTGTGTGACTGAAATAAATCTTCCGGTCCGTTTTTTACGGCAATTAGGAAGAAATAGACGGAATCACCCTTCTCTCGATGATCTACGATCCTGTATAATACTCCACCTGAAATTCGTACCACCTCAGATTCGGGGGTGATGCCTTTAACCGATCACTTGACACGCTTTCCTAGGTTGGACGTAGGAGATTCCAAATGTCAACACGATGGGTAAAGACTAGGTTATAAAAACGTTTGAAAGCCAATGATAACCTTGATGACATTACAAAATTCTCTATCATTCATTAATATTCATTAATAAACTCGTTTTTTTTCTGACGAACTGGGTATTTTGCTTGCTCAGTTCGTCCCATTCGCGCAAAACTGAGATCGTGTAGTGTTGAAAGATATAGAAACTTTGCGAGTTACAAATTATTCCTATTCGTCAATTCAGTAGACCACGCTCCTCGGCTAGCAAGGATTCCGTCTCAGTACCAGTTGGAATCACTAACGGAGGTGTATGTTTGCGACTATCCAACATTGTTCACAAAGTACTGTTTTTATTTCTGGGTTCCCCAGTTGCAAAATTAACCACTTCTACTTATAGCAGTGCCAAACAGTACTCGGGAGAAATGGACGTTGAGGCTCTGACTACAGCATTCGAAACAAATCATGTAGCTCGCGAACCTACCGAACTACATCAAGTGTATTCCGAATATGTCTCTGAGGTTTTATACTAAGTGGTCGTTTGAATCTGCCAGTGATGAAATGCGTGATTTGATCTATTTTATAAAAGTTTACCTCGGTCATATATAACAATTCTGAAGTAGCTTTGTCTCAAAATTTTCTTCAAACTTATTGTGGTGACCAGTCCTGACCATCACGTGGAATTTGATCCACTTTTTGTTTCTGTTTCTCACTCTACTGCATTCATCTGTACTCATTTGTAAATCAAGATTATCATTCTTGTAACACACACTCACACGACGGCATCCTTCACTACACACCACATTTTAGTTGAGATGACAGCACACCTACTAACGATCTTACACTCTGCATGCAAATTGCTGATATTTACGATTTATATTCATTAGAACTAAGAACTAACTGTAGCTTGGTAACCGCGTCCATTTGTTTGATAGTTGCAGCGATTCTGAAGTTTTATTGTCATGCTTTCAAGGGCAAAAGTAAGGGTT
This sequence comes from Necator americanus, assembly GCF_031761385.1. Lineage (NCBI taxonomy): Eukaryota > Metazoa > Nematoda > Chromadorea > Rhabditida > Ancylostomatidae > Necator > Necator americanus. The sequence continues at coordinate 23,318,513 of NC_087372.1, read as the reverse complement.
TTTCACGTATGCGTATCAACAATAAAGATGCCTTACTATCATAAACAGCTTTCAGCATTAGCTTTTATCTTCTAAAAGCCTAGAGAGTGGGGTTTAAGACTTACATAAGTCGTAAAATGCTTTCATTTCCCCTGTACAACGCACCATACACATGCAACCGGAAAACAACAGCTTTTGTCTCCAAGTCCCCTCTTCTTGAAAGCTCGGCATTGGTAACTGGATTTGTTTTCTTGTTGTGCCAGTGAGGTTTTGGTGAAACTTTATTTGTGGTCTAACTTTTCGATAACCTTGTCCTTAGCAAGAGCCTGGAAATGGTTCAAGGTTCTTGATGCTGTCCACATACCATCAAACTCCTCCTCTCTTCTTGCCAAGCCTCGTTATGCTTCCAAATACACCACGAAAGAATTCTAAACAGAAGAACAAAGTAACCAGTCTCTCAACCTAGCTGGCGAAACACCGCGTTCTTACAGAATTCCAGTAAAAGCAAATGAGATCTACGCAACAGGTAGTATCTTCAAATATTGGTGTATGGATAGTATGAAGGGCAGCATACTACGAATCTGATGTGGCAATGAGGAGGGAATCCTCTGACGAGGGAATCCACGGCAAAAGCTAGAGATGGAGTTGTAGATTGCGAGATCAGGGTGGTTCTGCCCACCCCTCGCTAGTCCTAAAATAAACGGGAACTGCTTTAGTTCTTATGAGGGACGTTAGAACGTTCCTCTATGTATACGTACTGGTCCCCTCAACAAGTTATTCATAGGTTTCACTTGAATAGGCAGTTGAGAAGAACTCACTGGCTTTCGACCGCTACGAAGCTGGATGCGGTGCGTGTACAGAAGTGGAGCGTTGCAACTGAAATCTTTATGAAAAAAGAAGAGAAAAGAACTGTTTTTTTTTACCACGATTACGGAGAGAGAAACCACCCCTGATCCCCCAATTTACGACTCCGCGTAGAGTTTGTCCATCGGAAATCCATGCCACGTCAGATTCGTGCGGCGGTGCCTTTAGGGAACTGCATGTGAGACAATCTTATAGCTCACAGAGTGTTACGAACGACATGAAGTCATTAGTACTTGACAAGCACTCATTTTTGTTATACATTTTGCTTCTCCGTTCATAGCTCCATTAATGGTAAACTGAAATTCCTGAAGAAACTTTTTTCATTTCATGAACTCATGATAGGTCACCATGTGTGAAAGATAGTTTTTGACTGAATTCTTTCTAGAAGAATTGTACATTCCTAAGATGATTACATCCCCGCTTCTCTGAAACCAGAAGGGAATTGTACATCCAAAATAGTCAGCCATTCAAGAAGATATGAGAGTGAACGATTATCAAAAATGCGTCAGGTTCACCGAGTGTTGTCACACTGTCGAACTGAACGCGCTAGCCGAGAATGGTACATTACGTAAGGGAAGCGAATGCTACGATGTTGGGTCCGCTTAGCGGTCAGGCTAGGCACAGAACCCAGCGGACCTATGGTCGAGTCGAAATCCTCTCCTTTCCTTCCTCGATGGTCGCGGCCAAATCGGCGCGGTGAAGCTAACGGCCGTGATGGGAGTGAGACTGTCGCTAATTCCACTTATTTCTGCACTCCGAATGGCTCGCAGCCGCACCGTGTGCCCAAAAGCACCTAACTTCAAGTCGCTTCGATGCGACTCCGCAAGTATCGGAAACGTGAAACCCACGTTACGAATTCAACAGACAGATGGCACAGCAGCACCGGGCTGGTTATTCTGCCCGAGTAGCGCCAGTGTGTTTCAGCAGCGCTCAACTCCTTACAACTGTACACTAATAAAATCAATAGGTCTTATTTGCATATCGTCACACATACGATTGTAGCAAATCACCTTGTTGGGAGGTTTCATCACCAATTTATCTAACGCTTTTCATCCTTTTACCGGTAAAAAAGGGTTTGTCGTCGGGTGAAATGATCAGTCTGAGGTTCTTGATCCATGTAATATCAGCGCTTGTGATGTGAGTGTGATCAGCCAAATTAGTGCACTCTCTCCTCTGTTCGTTCTGTCCCAATCGATTGGACGCTTTTGGCACAGACTGTAGATATAGTCGGATCAAAGCGGCCCAATCTCCCCAATTCTAAACCCATTCAAGTAAACTTGGCGTAATCATAGAACACTGTGTTAGAGAAAACTCGAAAGAGTGAAGATTTGTTTGAAGTTAAAACCTTACTATCATACAATTGTGTGTTTGTACACAGTCAAAGAGAACACTTTTTTTTACTATGAACGATGTAAGGAACACCACCGGCAATAGTACAAATCAGCACAAATGCACAAATATTAGCAGGCACTAGCAAGATTGTCATGAGCAAATAACTGGAGATCAGATTGGTTCTTTTGGAATGCAAAAAGATTTTTCCTTCAGCTTAACACCTCGTTTGTGACATTGAGTAGTGTCGATAGCGTTGGAATGAAACCATGGCAGCTGTGGATATCACGAAGAAGGTAACCTGAAAAAGAAAAAAATCCTCAACGTGAACACCTGTACAACAACACACAGTGGACAAACCGATATCATCCCGGCTAGAAAGACAAAGAAAGGGTTGAATGGAACGCAAATCTCGTGCACTGGGTAGGAGGCCTTCTCGTGACACGTGAGCTCTACTGACTGCATGCTGTCGACTTCAACATCCGATATGACACCTTGAAGAAGACAGTTCAAGGAAAACATAAACTGTGGAGAATACGCTCACCTAGCTCAGACACTTCGATACGCTGAGACTGCACATCCACGGAAATGCTTGGATGATCATCGAAGCTCCTCCTTAAGTGTAGTAAGCGTAGCAAAGAGTCATAATTGTGGCTAAGTGTCAGCTAACCTGGTACGGTTTCCGTCTGATTCTGCACACGTTGGAACATCGCACACTCCATTCTGCTTAGGTATTAGGAGCAGTTCACATTCAAAGTAGATCAACGATGTTTGGGACACTCCAAACACGCTTACATTTTGGCCGACCAAGGACTGCAAACATTTCTTTTTCAACTACTGATACTGCATTAATAACTGTGAGAATTCTTCATCTGTTTTTAGCTTGTAGTGTTACGAAAAAAAATTCAGATGTAGACTAAAATTGGTATAAGAATGAGAAGAGTTTTCTGAAGCCTACGCTGGCATAACTATAACAATACTCATTGTAAGTCATCTTGGAGAGTCCTTATGATAGCACTATAGTGAGATTTTGATTAGTAGTTCTTATTTTTTCGTACTACGCAGAGAAGAGATCGCGATTAGAAGGCTTTTATGGGTGGACGTAAAACAGTTGAGGTGTCAACGACGAATCCTTACCTCCGAAATAAATTCAATAAATAGAAGATTGTCGCGTCAAGACCACTACTTCATGAGGCCCAACATTGAGCCGTATACCCTTTGTCTATCATTGCAACCGACTTTGGTGCAAGGAATAGCACGCTAGAAATACCCCGCATCTACGCATCCGCGTAGCAGTGGAAAATTGTGGTTTAATGGAGACGCCGCAATGAATTCTCCTTGGCGAATACAATGCGGCCACCATATAGTTTCAGATCCACCTATTACAAGTGTCTAATAAGCGATAATCACCTTCCACCTATTGCAATTGTCTTTTGAGATATAGTCGGCTCAAAACGACCTGAAGCTCCGTGCAGTTAAGTAAGCGGCTGCGTTCGAAGCAGCGCGGCGGGGCTGACGGTTGAGACGGAGGTGGGACCATCTTCGATCACAACCGCTAGCTCCACCGCGTCGCTTCGACCACAGCCGTTTACGGAAGTGTCCAGAAAGTAGAATTTTTAAATCCGACTATGACTATGACTTATATAATGTGCAATACCTTGCACTATTACTCCCAAGAGGGTGGGGTGCAGTACTAAGAGGATGCACTGCCCCGGTACGTTTCTACACCATCGAAGGCTAACCAACCACCACTAAATCCCTTTCGACTAAATAAACATAAACAATAAACAAAGAGTCAGGTTTTTCCTGAAAATGGAGGGTGTTTACTCAATACAACGGTTTCAGTTATGGTAAGTCATTGCTTGCGCGACGATTCCCAACTGGAATCGCACGTGTTGGTGCATCCTGAATGGATTAATCAACATCAAGGACTTTATCCATTTCTCTTTATTGCTTCGGCTCATCTTTTATTGCAAGAAAAAGTCGCCTCGAGTTAAAGAAATAACTAAAAATATGTAATGTATGATATGAAAAGTGGGGATAAAGTCAAGAAACATTGGAAGTAGGAATAGAATCTGCTCTCGAAGTCATAGTTCCTACTAATGGATACTACTTTGACTATCCCCACTTCCTAATATCTATCGTTCACTCATCATACTCATCATATTACCTAACTGACATTAGCTGACTTTCCTGGATCTTTCGATTAGGACTCGAAAAACATACAATCATGTTTTTTTTTCACTGGCTGCGGCCTTCACCCGCTGAAACCTCGTATTCGATTTCGAGCGCCGGAGTATGCTAATCGCGTTCTTATTCATTAATCAAGGCACAGCTTAACGTTGTCTCATACGCTGTGAATTTGCATTCCAAGTGTCACATGTACGACTTTCGATGTGCTTGGATTATGAATAGTGTGAAAGAGGACACATGAAAGAATCTCGTCAATAAATCCCTCGTAGCAAATTTTTTCTGGAGTGTCATTGATATGCGACTCCTTGTTTGCATGCACTTTTTGGGTAGAGCACGTTGACGGAAAACGGAATCCAACGCTTCTGACAAGTGCAGCTTGCTGAGTTCTGCTTACAGCGGAAGAATTCGCGAAAGTCAAAGAATGAAAAGACGCAAAAGAAATGTATGTACAAAGCCTTCGAAGACATTGATTCAGAAAAACGTTTGCCTTACTTTTGTTCAGGAAGATAGAATGGTGCAGTTAGCACTGGAAAAGGACTTAGAATTCCTGGTATCACGAGTAACATACGGTGAATTCGTTTTAGAAACGAAAAGTATGCTTTAGCAATATGTAATTTGGAAAAATACGTGTCATTGTCAGTGTCGATCATCCTCTACCGCAACCAACACGATAAAGTTTCCCAGAACAGCTGTTATCTTAACGTTCATTGTAGAAAAGGATATCAACATCCATTCGTTTATTTATAACAAATTGAATTAGCGAATGTGTATTCACTTCTAGTAATTACTAGGTAATCGAAAGCGCCGATTCAATGAAATCAGTAGACTCAATGGATTTCAGTCCACGACTAAAAATGTGCGGTTGGTTAAGAGCTGCTCTCACAAACATCATGTGTACTTGTAGATACTCTAAAAGTTCTTCGTAATCCTGCAGCCGCACAGGATCCTTTACAACAAGACCCAGTGAAAGTGAAAGCAAAACATTTTGCTTGATGTTGCATGTAAAAATGAAGGTGTTTCATTGCGAAGAATAGAAAGAAAGGCGCACCAGTTCAAGACAGTAGCTCTACAAACTTCATTTTTTCTGTCATCTCAAACTTCTAGGTCCCTCTTTAAAAGAAATACAATGAACACAAAGTCCACTCTAACAATATTCTCTGTGAGGTGGAACGCTGACATTCAAACGAATACAAGTGTGGTGTTCACTCGTTCTCCAATGAGCGGTCTTTAAGAACCGTGTGTTAACTCTTGTTCTTGTGCATAATTTGAGGTGACAAGCAAAAACGAGCACTCGCAACACAGAGTTCCACTCAAGAAGAGTTCTGGTTGGGCTGCTTAGATGCAGAGTGTCATTGTTCAGGAAGTACCACTGTTTCAATGCTGCTTATCAGTGCCCAAGAAATACATCACCTTTGCTGCGCACAACGGGTCTGCTCACGAGGTGGGCAAGCACAACCGCGGACGAGCAACACTGAATTGCTTTCTGATGAAACCTATTTCGCCTAATGGTCGAGAGTTCGGGTTTTACTCTCGGGCTGCTATGCGGTACACAACGCTCCCAGCAATTCAATTTCTGCGCATCCATTCATTCACTTTCTCAATTTTTTCGCTCTCTGCAGTCCAAAATTGGCTGCGATTTTACATCGCTCCTACGACAATCAAACCGCACTAGTCACTCTTGTGATTAACTTAACGAAACACGAAATGACTATGAAAAACTCTTGGGAACAATCCACTCTTGAAAATTGCACTGAGAACTAACCGGACCGAAATAGCTCAGATGAGGCAGAATCTTTGTGTTCTTCGAACATCCATCTGCTCCAATCAGCTCGTGCGCTTTTTCTGCGGCAACGACCGAACAACTACGAACGATGAGGCAGTTGTCCTGAAATTTTCTGGAATAGAACAGACGCATCAGCTCTTTGAAAAATAAAGGCAAAGAGAAGAAAAGGAAGAAAGCGATAATCGCCGTTAAACACGAAAGTAAACGGTCATATCCAACTTTCTCGTTTTCGCAACTCCACTGGTGAAAAACGGTTTGCCCGAGAACAACTGTTCCTACTAATGGTCCATTTGGCCACTTTCGAACCGTATACGAGCATGAAGGATTCCAAGCAGACTCTGTAACGTGGAACAATCTGTTTCAGTAGTTTCTGCTTCTCCGCTACTGTACTTGAGAGAATAGAGTTATCGAGAACAACTCTCCTCTGAACTCTATAACTTGTGATATCAACTACTGCATGAAATTGCCCATACTGGCCCTGAATCTTGGCAAAATCAGTACTTTTTATTTATTTGCTTGACATCAATACCGTGGCTACAGCTCAAGCAAAAAACTGCTGTGTGTCAATCTAACAATGAATTGAATTAGCATAGGTGTAGCTTTTCTTACTTACTGTGTCTTACTTAGCTTACTAAGCCACACATATCGAGCAGCGCTGGTAGAAACCGAAAATAGGAACAAACAAAAATTAGTTGCATTAATTTAATTTCCCAACACAGCACTAGTATTTTTTGGAAGTGAAGAAAAGATTTTACGTCTGATTCGCTCTCCTTAATTTTCCATTCTTACGAGAGTTTAAAAAAGTATAGCAAAGAAAATCTCGATGAAGTTATGGGCACCAATTTGTTAAACTTATTTAGGGTTAATAGACCTTCCAGTATGGAGGCTTCATAGAGGTGCCTTCCTCTCATTTCTTGCTTCCGGATAAAGGTTTATAAAACTCTTTCAGCCTTAAAATTGAGATAATGCTTAATCAATTAATGAAAATCGTCGCTAATTTTCCTAAGCTAAAGAGGGTTAGCAAAACTTGGGCGATCTTCTGCAAATTCCCCGGGACCACATGGACGAGAAAGTACTTCGTAGCAAACTCGCATCACAACCCCACTTAAAAGGTCATTAGTTGCTCATTAAAGTCTCGTTGCGATTCGAAATACAAGCTAGCTACTGAGACGTAAGTTCCAAGAGTCTTTGTAACCGTAACAAAATGTTCGCATTAATTTGATTGTGCAGCATAGGACCAAGATCGGGTAGGAGAGAGAAGAGAACTTGAGAAAATGTTGGTAAAACGATCGATCTTTCCGAGCAACCTGTTATCTAGGCTGTTAGTCTGTTTTTTCTGTCTACTCCTATGTAGATAGTCGAGTGAATAAACTAAACATCAATAGTACAGTCAGGAATAGTCTGAAACTGTAGTCGAGAAGTACCCTTACAGATGTTTTTTCATACTTTTCTCAGGCTTTCTGCAACTCCCCTTTACAGTATTTGCTAAGAGTGTAGCAGAAGGAACCTCGTGGCGGCTCAGTTGGACTGCCTGCCCCCTGCAGTTCCTGTGAAGTTCGTTGGTGAAAGCAACGAAAATGGAAAATGCGATCATCGGCGGTAGTAAAGTCCGGATGGAAGGCGACCGCTAGTGATGTCTCGAGGAAAACTCCCGATGGCGTCTTCGACCTTAGAAAATTTCCTTTGTAATTAGCTCCGCTATACGTTTGAACACAAGGAAGACATGTATCGATTACTTTGGATAACAATAAGCCCGAGCTCATTGTTACTCAAACTAATTAATGCCAGTTTCCTTCACTCTTCATACTTACCGCCTCCGTGGTACAGCGCACTCCTCATGAGGAACAAGCACTTCTATCTGATTATTCGTCACGAGAGTCTGGAATCAGATTATTTCGACAGTCATTCCGACAGGAGAAATAGAAGCCTAAGAAAATTATTCTAGAGTGCTTACTGTAGGGAAAAAATAAGCTGTAAAGAAAGAATTCCTCTAAGCAAAGGAAGACCTGATCAATTATTATGCGTAACTCTATGAACGGATAGCACTGTCACATCCCTACGACGAACTTATTCAGAAAATTGTAGGAAAATTTCGCCGAAAACTTTTCTTTCGAAAAAAAAAACTCTTGCTTAGTTACCAATCCATTTGCACAATTGTGAAGCTCGCACAGCGAAATTAAACGGTGAAATGAGTTTTGGGCAGGTCGTGCTGTGGAGGTAGTCATAATTGCACTCGCGAACGTCTTAGAGAATATCAGAGCAGTGAGCGGGTAATGAAAAGAATTCATAAACTCCTCAAGAACAGAATTGAAGCTATTCAAAAAAAAAAACTTTTCACTAGTCAAAGACACCACAGTTGTGGGAAAATTTTAATTCAAAAGGAAACTTCCTCATTCGCTGAGATAATGAAGTCTTAATTCATACGGTATGGTGGATGCTTCTGTCTTTCATTGAAATAGATTTTTGAGCCCTTCCCACGTTCATGTGCGCTTGGATGGAGCCTCTTAATCTCTGGGATCCTTGCCTCGCTTGTACTCTGACCCAACAAACGCCTTACCTGATAGCAATACTTGTTCGAAGCAAACTTCACATGCACGTGCCCCTCAAACGTTCGATTCGTCCTCAGTTTCACATAAATCGCGTCGGCTGCACAGCTGAATAGAATCACTGGTGTTACTCGTGCTATTCGACAATAAGCTGTGCCTGCTTTGATATCAGAGACAGAGACAAGTTCTAAGTGGTTTCCAAAGACGACTGGTTTTTCTTCGTCTGGCTAGAACGCTCCATACAAGCGTCAAAAATGCATCCATAAACTCAAATATGACCGCATAAGAATTCACGTCGCATCTAAAATGAAACGCCCGTTTAGGTCTTAGTTCGCGCAGAGGAAGTTTGCAATATGCCAGAACAAACCCAAAGAATAGTTCCGTCAAAAAACTATACATGCAGTGACTTCTCAGTTGGAAATGTTTTGAGAAATTCTCTGTGACCCAATCTAAAGTGCTTTCGGGATACACTCTGCCGGAACGAGAAAAAAGGAGGATTGATTAAACATTGCAAAAGCCCCAATACAGGCGTTTGGATGGATGGCGTTGGTCAACTACCTCTCAGATTTTCCGCCACATTTGTTCAAAGAATGCATTATATCTTGCCAAGGATGGCATTTGCGCACAACCACCGCGAACCATCAAACCAGATTTTCTTCACTCATCGTTTAGCATGCTTAGTCACACATACCCTCGACATTGTGTGGCCTCGAGTGACGTAACGGCGCTCATATGGGAGAAGATCCTTGGAAGCGAGAGCCTAGCTGAAACGAGCTTCATTCCGACATCTTTCGCATCATTGAACTCGAATAGGCGAACTAAGCTTTGCTGCGAAGATACATTCGAGTTGAGTGACAATGCTTCAAATTCAGTTTGTTTCTCTCCTTTGTCTGTTTTCGGGATTCGTTCTGCTGTTCTTGATTGGAAAATAGAAGTCAGTTACCGACGAAAATCACACTAAAACATACATAAGTGCAGGTTTTGTCCTTCTACCATTTCGTTTTCTTCTGCAATTTTTTTGCAGGCTAGCGTCAAGTGTCAGATAGTGTTGTGAGTGTGAAGTGTTAGACTTGTTTCCACAACGGCATGCTCATCCCAATGAAAAAATCTCAAAAAATCCAAAAAACTCCCTCTCACTTTGTTTTGGAATAAAAAATCATCTCTTTCGAATGATAGCGTTTGGTTCAACGAAATCTCGGAGGAACACTTTCAGAAGCAGTGTTCTTTGTGGCCATTCTGGCATAGTGCAAATTCTTGCTGTTCCCCTGTTTCCTATGCGATAAAGTGGCGCGGTTGCATGCCTGAAGGAGTTGCGATGAAATCTGATTAATGCGAACTTTAGCAGTCAGCGACAAGCGTGTAATAGGAGCGGTTTCCATGGACTGCCTCTCCGAAGGAACGACATCAGCTCTCGCTCTGGGACGCTGTTACGAAACAAACAACCTATCAGTGGGAGACGCTTTCCAAGCGGATAAACTGGGCCAGAACGAACGACCACGTTTAAGGATGGAGCCACACGAGAAGTTGTGAACGCGTTTCGTTCGTTCGTTGCAATACACAGACATGCGAAGATTTCTTACACCAGAACAGCGCAGTTGCGTCTTCTCAGTTAGCAGAAAAACTCCACGAAGGATTAGGGCACAATTCCAAATTAAGTACATTAGTGGAACCAGCTGAGACGTCTGTCCTCTTAAAATCCTTGCAAAGGAATTACATTAAAGAAGATTAAAAGGACAGTGTAAAGATATTACCGATGTGAAAATGTAATCCTTCACCACCATAATACAGGAAAAAGAAAGCCGAAATGGAGCATGAAATGAAGGAGGTATTTCTATCAAAGCCCATTTACAAATGGACCTTGTAGGGTAGACAAAAAAATTGTATAAAACTGTTGGACGTGATATCTTCAAAGCAAAATAGAATAAAGAAACAGAGTATAAGCGCAGCACAAATCATATGTTTAGCGAGTATACGACGAGAACATGGAAGATAAAGAAAATATAGAATAAGAAGCTCACTTAACGTAAGGTTCTCCTGTAACAAAATTTGGCGGCTCTTCGGATGAGGCGAAGTGAGGCAAAATGTGACGAACCAGAAGCACCAAAAGTAGCACAGTTCTTCCGCTGGATTCCATGGTGTTCAGCAGGGAGCACTGACGACTACAGCTTGGATGACAATACTCGGCACTTGCTGCTGAACAAGCTTGTATTTGGGCCGAAACCTCCGTCTGCTTGCGATGTCTGGGAGCCGCTCAACCACTCAGTCTCCAGCCTCTCGGCCTTTGTCTGACTAGTGCGGGAACGGCGCAAGGGGCGGCACCTTTGCACTGCAAAGCTTTATGGTTAGTAACCAGTCATCGGATGACGTAATTCCTTTACAGCGAAATTGTAGGATCAGGAGTGGATTTCTCCAACAAAATCAGATTGAACATGACAGTCGCAGTGAAGATCGGATATCACATGGAAGAGTACGTTCTTCAAAAGGAAAAGGTGACTTTTGAAGACATTTTGTTCATTTACTATGTATTCATTCGTTCATTCACAATATTCACGATGCTTCTCCGTATTATCCAGTAAAGGTGGGCTGTGTTGCTTAATTCACGTGCAAGCACTACTTTTATGAGTTAAATGTGCAACATACATATGTATGCTTATATAGACATGCAGTGACTATGTTTGTGCGCACAACCGCAGGACGCAGGCGTTCGATTGGAGCAGAGCAGAGAGTGCGTTAATTGAGGGACGCTCGACGCTTTTCAGGAGAGCGGCGCGCTCTCCAAGGCAAGCACAGGCATAGGCGACTGTGATCTCTGTTATGTTACGCGAAATGCATAGGCATCTGTAGCGCCAGTTCGAATAATGCCTTCACTTCTTTCCATCTTTCTTTCTTTTCGCTTCTATTCACTAACCTACTTCCAAGATCATGAATATTCTCGTCACAATAAATCATAACAGCATTTACTCTGCAGGTTTTGCGGTTATCAAGCTTTGAGGTAGTTCCAATCCAAACAGAACTTTTTGCACTTACTGCGACCGCAGAAAAAAGAAAACAGAAGCATTTGACATTGATATCTGACTCTGATTTCCAGAACAAAAGCACTTAGAAGCTGATGAGAAAGGAAACAAAAACCTGAAGCTGAGACAAAACGTAACGTTTTTTCACACATGTTCGGCGGCGTTGGAGTTGCTTCCGGTAGTCATCAATGCAGAACCGATAACTATGAAGTTCGACGTCCAAGCACATTACTACCTTACCAGACATTATAGGGAACTAATTTACATCAGACCAAGGTAATCTACAATTCTTTTGCAAACGACACACGCTCCAGAAACTTCAGAATGCTTAGAGCTCTCCCAGTGAAATCGGACGTTTCTAAACTACCAACTTGTTTTCGCAATAATATATGCAGTGAACGCATGTGTAGTGCATGATGTGGTCGCGAACAATGTGAATAGCTGGTGCGCGTGGAGTTGCCAATCGCGGAATTATTTAGAATTGAGGGAGTTGAAAACAATGAAGAGGCAGTAACCTTCTATTTCTATCGATGTTCAGCGTTCGCAAAGTGCTTCAGGAGACGACTAAATAGTTCATTTTCAGGCCAATTCCTTCCAGAAGACGTAAATAGCTACCACGATCTCAGGGCAATGTCACGTGCTTGCAAGATGACTGCAAGAACGTCTGTCGGGAAAACCTGCCTTGTTCAATGTCTAGATGTCAATTTCAATCCGATTATATGAACTTTTGGGGGAGAAGTTTTTACGGCGATTTCATTTTGAAACTATTGATTTTGAAACCGTTTTGAAGAGACGATAAATCTCTTTTTTTATCGGGGCTAATTTTGTTCAAGTTCAAGTAATTAGTTTACACTGAATCGGTTTTAATCTCTGGTAATCTGCTTCCAAGTCTGAGTCCAGACACTGCAGAGAAATGGAATACTAAGTTTACTACTAATTTCAGAATGCTCAGTAGTTTCAAAATGGAATTGAATGAAACAAGACGTTCAGGACTATTCGTTTCTCGGCTAGATTCTGAGCCAACTAACCAGAAGTATTTAGAATCCTGGCCCCTACATACACACCCCTACTTACACTCTTCGTGTGATTGAAGCTAAGAACGTAAGATTATAGCGAGTTCAAAAAAATTTCGATTCATGGGAGAATATGACGTAAGCGCTCATGGATGAACTAGTCCTCTTTGTGAACGTGTCTTTGCAGTTTTCCAAGCGGTAGCCAAGAGGTTTTTGGATTTTTGGTGCTCGTAGATAATAGTTTTTGCATGGCAATAAGTGTATAAGAATACCTTTTAGAAGTTTTTCAGTGCATAATAATTGTAGAAATAAACAAATGCTACATACATACGTGCACTGTATACAATAGTACATCCACACATTCATTGCACACATTCATGGCTAAGATAGCATTCAAAAAATGCCTTCCGTACATAGTCGAAGTCCTACAGCGGTAGAAATGCATTGTCAAGGGCTTCTTCATTTCAACGCTTCTGTTCCGTTTGCGCTTATTGATTAACTGTGACCCTTTCTGCAAACACTGGATTTCTTTTTGAAATCAAATGCCGACACAGTTGACAACTACTCTTCTTCCCCTCATGGTAAATAATAATATTTTGATTTTCTTTTTTAGCCAGTTACCAACTTTATGTCTCTGTGCATAGGCGGCCTATCGGAGACTGTTCGCTTTTCCAATCCAGTAGGAGTAAAATTAATTTTTAAATTCAATCTTTAATAATTTTTTCTTTAATAATTCCTACTTCTTCAATTTCAAAGTTACCTTCCGCTCATTCCCCCATTGGAACCGAAGGCGAATTTTCTACTATCTGATCTCCTCTTGTTGAATTGATTTTGACTTGATTACGTATTTAGAATAAGCCTCACAAAAATTTTGACTTCTTCGCAAATAGTTCGGAGATTTTTCAGCTCGCGGGAAGGTGTAAGGAATGGCCTGTGTTCCACAGCGACGACAATCGGCAAATAATGTAGGGGTGCTGTTAATAGGGGTATTTCCTTCTCGACAGCAAAAACTACATGAAGTCTTGAATCAACAGGAGACAGAAGGCTGTAAACCACAAAATATGTCTCCTTCGTCTTTCGATTCACATTTGGCAAACAAAAAGACGCATGATGCTTTGCTCACATTTGTGCTGTAGTGTAGCATTTGTGCTCCTGTGAAAACGTTTTGTTTTGTGGTGCAAAATGGCGCAAGCGACTATGGAAAATGCGGCGCACTTTCCTACCTTCCGCAGGCGGTTCCTCCAAAGCAAGTGAGGGCTGATTCCAACCCGGTGGTTAAAGGCCGCGCATCACATAATTGACATGGTAGGGAAACCCCACAGAAACGGAGAATTCGGGTTGTAGATTACGGAAGCAATCGAGCGTAGCCCCGCGCAATCCTATACAGTCGTCCTGAAAAACGGCGTGAGAGCCGCTTCACTTCCGAAGAGGTACGTTAGAACCCACGCCGTTGTATTCGTTCCGATTTTCTCAGCAACCTCTTCGTTAGCCTTGAATACGCTGCTGAGGAGCACTCATTGAATCTCTACCGCTCACTCGCGGATACGGCGCATTGAAATAAACTTAAAGAGGCGTAACATTAAAAATACTGCTCACTGGCTGTGTTGTCCACACGTCAACTTTATTTAAAAGATACACAAAATCAACGTCGAGTGGATTGTGTCGGTTTAACGCGTCACCTTCTCACCGAGGCGCCCACCCTTCCGGTGGATATGGTGATTTGTCGATAGAACTGAACTTCTTCATCATTATTTTATAAATTGTTTTTTTTTCGTTTCTGTGCACATCCACATGACAGGAACCACGTGTTTCTTCCTCGTGATTGTGCATTCCTAAGAGTCACTGCTAAGGCTACAACTACGAGCAGTGTTAATTGTGCAGATTGACAAGAAAAGCCAGCAGAAGTCTAATGTCTCGGTGTGTCCCACGAAAATCGCGAATGCAGTGAGACGGATCGAATTGGTTCGTCGGCACCAAAATATGCTGAGGAGGACCTGAAAGTATGGAATTGGTTCGCAAAATTCTGGGTGCGAGTCTGCGCAATTATTGGTGCAGCCGTGACGCGCAATAGTTCTAAGCCGATTTTTCAAAAACGAAATACAACTTTGTGAACTATTTTGTTGCCGTAAAAGCCGCATTTGTGGCATCATCCCATGAATCTGGAGTTGTACGGATTTCCGGTGGAGTATTCGTATACGGGATCGTAGATTATTGAGAGAAGGATGATTCCGTCCATTTCTTCCTATTTGCCGTAAAAAATGGTACGAAAGATACGGCTTCGAGCGTTTCGGCGCACTATTTCCCACAAGGGGTTCGATTGGAGCGCGCCAGCCTTGTGCACGCGCGCATCTTCCGCGCCGTTTTTTTTTACGGGAATTAGGAAGAAATGGACGGAATCACACCCCTCTCCATAATCTACCATCACGTGTACAAATACTCCACCTAAAATCCGTACCACCTCAGATTCGTGGGGTGATGCCTTTAAATCCACTGGCGTCGCGCGCTCCTACTCCCCAC
The DNA here is from genome assembly GCF_031761385.1 of Necator americanus. Classification (NCBI taxonomy): domain Eukaryota; kingdom Metazoa; phylum Nematoda; class Chromadorea; order Rhabditida; family Ancylostomatidae; genus Necator; species Necator americanus. The sequence goes on along the minus strand of NC_087372.1, from coordinate 23,303,275 downwards.
CACACTCCCTTCATCAGGGCGATCGGAACCTTTCTTCAGGAACTGAAAAAAGCATGCAAATAGCTACTTAAATAGTTGCTAACAGTTTAGGTGATCTGACATTGAAGCTTATCTTTATCAGTACGATGATGATATCCAGATCATTTTATGTTACCCCATCGTTCTGTGCTAATTGTTGGGGAGGGGGGAGAGAAAGAGAAGAAGAACTCATGCTTCGAATTATGTTTTTATATTGTAGCGGTGCGATATCAAGTGGAGGTGTGAAATCAAGTTCTTATATCCTCCACAAGCGTTGTTAGGGAAAAGGCAAGTTTAATTCTGTAGCAGACGTTTAAAGAAACTCTCTCTCTACCCTTAATATTTATTGATAAGTGAAGGCGAACGAAGCGAGCACCACAAGTAGTCAGTCCGTGGCGTTGGGCGTTCACACAAGTAAAATAATAAAAGGTGAATAATAGTTGTAAAATTAATTAATTGTAGTTATAAAGATGTTATAAGCGAGAGAATAAATAAATGATAGATGTTTGGTCGAACATTTTGGATCCCCATTTCAAATGAACGTCCTCTTCGATTCAAACAACAGTGGATTTCAGTTTTTGGATGCAATGCTCAACTTCAAAAGGCTTCCTGTCAATTCAGCGTCTCTATATTCTTCAATTTGATGGTTAAACTGATCAAGAAATCGCTTTGAGAAGCTACAGGGGAAAAGTAATATCCAGTTTCTGACGACACTTCCAGGGTACAGGAATGTGGAACGGCAACAACTTAACACTTAAGCACTAGCGAACATATATTCAGGTACTGATACTCTATACTGATACTCAGTTCTATTACCCAAAAACACTGAAATCGCCTTCAAGAGTAAATAGACTAATTTTGCAACAGCAAACACAGTTTCGGTGTGGTACAATCAAAGTCAATGAAAGAGCTTTTTCGCGGTTGCAAGCGATTGAAAAGTGATTGAACAAAGCAACTTTTGACAGCAGCAATTCTTCACATCCAAGAAAAGAGTTCAAGAAACTAGTTCGGCTAGAGATGGGTGAGTGAGCGACGGGTTAAAGAACGGCGACGATTAGTCAGTTCAATCAGGAACAGCCTTTAAACGCACTTAAAACGAAGAAAAAGTTGTCGCGTATTGATGACTCAGATACGAACTGCTATTTTTGAGAAAGAACCAATATATGACAAAAATAACACAATGTATTAACTACGTGAAAAAACACCATGTCAGAAAACACACATACTTCAATATATCAAAGAATTGACAAGTGCTCGTGAAAGAAAGACTTCCGCAGAATTAAGCGATTCAGTACTCTGCCAAAACAATCCTTCAGTTGTACTTCAGTGATAGAACTAATTGATCGTCTTCAAATTTTAGAATTTGACAAGAAGGTGAATTTATGGAATTTGCAAAAGAGCTATAACTAACAAAGAGATCGCAAGTATCAATTTGTAAAGCTTCAAATACTTTCGAATAATATTTTCGCGCGTAGGTTTTTGGGCCTTTTGAAAAACGTGGGGAAAATGTGGAAAAATAAGGCAGTACAAAAGATGTTCTGGCTTCTTCGAAGTACGTATACGAAAGAATGGTCGTGTTTCACCTTGGTTGATGAAGGTTTTCTTGTTCCAATCTGGGATGTGCTGGACTTACAATTTCGGTTTAGGCTTCAAACAGCCAAGTCTTACGTCGCGTGTACCGAGCATATAATCAATAATTCGAAATTAAATCAAATAGGTAAGAAATCATTGGCATTGTAATCTTTCGTTTTCATTCCAAAAAAAGTGACTTTGTCACGAAAAATTTATGTTCATAACTGTTATTGCTGAATCTCATTACTATTTACCATTCTGTGTGTTTATAGAGTTATACGCCCAATTATTATTGAGTGAGTAACTAATTTCATGTTTTTTTAGTTCAAAAGGACAACTTAGAAAACTGTTATTCAATTAACTGGGACAGCACTTGACGGTGATTCTAGAAGAGTTGAGTGATAGTGGCGAAGTCATGCCACCGTCGACTGAACAGTACAAGCACGCCGCAAAGTGAAAGGCGGCGCTTCGTGCCGATCTCGGCGGTCTCTTGACGGAGAGTTCAAGTGGACTCCAAATAAGACGAGCTTACGAAAAGTTCACATAAAAAGTGGTGATTAGTAAAGGAAAACGACTCTGTACTCAACAGTCCGTCAAAAACAGATTTTCAAAAATTTCGCGTACATTTGCAGTGGAAATCTCGCATAGTTTTGGAAGAAATTGTTTGGAACAACAGAAGTATTCCTTACACTGCATAGAACTCTATAGTCCAGTTATATACAGAAACACAGAGCAAATAGCTTGGATTTGTCAGGTGTTCTTTTCATGGACCATGTTGGAGAATATAACGGCAAGGGTGTGAAAAATGTGAACGTTGAAACCCACAAAGTGGATATGCGATAACGGCACCAATTGAAGCCTGTGGCTGAACACTCGATTGCACTTTGACAGGTTCTTATTCCCGATAGTGCGCGCTTTTGCAATCGTATTTGATATGTGACGAACAAGCTTCGCATGAGAATAGTTTGCAAAAAGTCGTCTTTTGGTTGTGATAAGTAGGTTCAAGCAGGCCCCTAAAGGAATGATCTTCATCACGTGCCTTTTGATCCGCGAACAATTTTCGCTGGGAAGGAAAGGCATGAGGGCGACAACTAACACAGAATGCGAGCCCAGTCGCTGGGCTGTAGGCCGAGTCCAGAATTTTTGCAAGACGTGCTAGCACACTCTGTGAACGACTAAAAAGTTACAGCGGCTTTTGAAGATGTAATACTGCAATCTCTGTAGTAGATTCTCAACCAACTCCGATCAAGAGCACATCAACTTAAGTGAAGAAATATGAGCTAAAGGCAGCGTATCACGATTTTGACGTGGTGCGAAAACGACAGAAAACGGAAGCCTAGAGTTTGGGTTATAAAATACGAAAACCAGCGTGGTTCCTCTCATCTTTCCCTTATCATGAGAGAAAAGTAGTAAACTATATGTGTTAGGTTGGGTAACAAGTTCGTCGAGTTTTCTATCATAATTTATTCTGAAGTGATTTGCTTACTCTTCGGTAAGGCGTTTATAACGTTCGAAAGAGCTCTTTTTTCTCCAAAAATGTGACCATTGTTTTTGAAGAATTTAATCTTTTATTATTTTTTCGGGCTTAGAAATGAAACATATCGAGGAAGAAAAAATCAGCACTTCCGACACATTTTTTCTTCGCCTGTAATAGAGAGGTCAAGAAGCTGCCGCAGCCGCTCCGAACACTTGCAAAGTGTATGGAGGTGTCATGGGCGCGTCTATTGCACAGGAATGGCTTGCAAAATTCAAAACTTTGACCTCGACGTCATGCCTCGCACAGCACTATTGAAGAAGACTATTCCGGAGGCACTATTGAAGTAGAACAGTCACAAAAGAAGTCAACTGGATGAAAAAAATAAGCTGCGATCACAAGACTATTCTCCACTATATTCACTCGATAGACTTTGTCCAGTAATTGAAAGGTATCTCATGAGCCTACTGAAAACAATGAAGTGAATCCCCTGAAAACTGCGGCTCAATATCTCTCCAGTTATGGCCATAAGCAACTATTCTTGTACAGAATTGTCACTGGAGATGAGAAATGATATCTATACGTCAATATGAAACGAAGTAACGGAGAACGGCACCAAAAACACCAAAATCGGAGAAAGGCAGGTGTCGAAAATGCGGATTTTTGCCTTCTGGCATTTGATTTCTAATTTTAAAAAATAACAAACAATTAGGATATTAAAAAAAAACAATTATCCCGGTCTTTCGAGTAGAAAGGGCTCCTTCAAATAATACAAACATCTTACCCAAGAGCGAACAAATCATAATGGAACAAAATGCAATTTAAAACTCTATTAACACTCTATTATCTGGCGTTATATGTATATTAGGCTTGCTACTGACTTTGTTTTATGCATGCATACTGCTTACAACTTCACTGTTTCTTAATCATACACTACTGATCACCGGCTGATGCATTCACCGGGTGTTTATCACAGTATTCTATCTTTGTGGGAGAGTTGCAACTCCCTGGGACCAGAAACTGGAGGAGTCAGACTCAAAGAACACCTCAACAGCGGATTTAAGGTAAGTGAAAGAATTGGACAGTTCATGCTTCAGGAAATGCTTAACGAAACGGGACAGATGTTATCCGAAGGGAAGAGGACTGGGGAATAGTGTGGATGGAGAGAGGGCCGTTTTCGGGGCCCTCTAGACTACCACTTGTTCCAGGTATGCACTTAAGTAGCAAATACGAAGATCTCTTTAGTATTTGTCTGGCTTAAGAAAGTCGAAACAGAGGCTAATAAATTGCTAGAGGGACAACCGTCACCGCACCTGCTACATCCGACTATCCGTGATATCATATCCATAATCGACTATGTATTTCACATATACTTCTGTACTTCCAACAGCAAATATATACGGTGGGTCGGACGAGCGCCACGAGCTCTTTTATATCGCCTTATCGCTTTTATATCGCCTTATCGCTAGCGCTTTCAAGAGATAAAAGCATAAAGGATAAAATGTGTGGCGTTAATCAATCCGCTTGGGATGCGCCATCACGTTCACTTCAATTCAAAATACTTTGAGGCCTAAGAACAAGTAACCACCCTACACAGTGACCTGCGGGGGATGACCTGTGAGCACTATGCCAAATTCGAACCTCCGATCGATCGTGTGCAGAGAGCGGAACCTCTAACCGACTGCGCTAAACCCTATCTAAGTTGACATTAATGTTTACAAATATCTATTTGAACATGGATACGACTGAAAACGTTTGCAAGAAGTTCTCCAACATCGAAATCTCAGAATCACAACTACTTGCACCACGGATACAATTCGCGAGAATGCATGTTTGTCATCACTTTTCTCTATATTAAAGGTTGTTCCAATTCAATAACTAATTCTCTGTATGGCAAAATACCTCTCTTGTTGTTATTTGCCTGTAATGTCTATAGATTTACCTGCACGTACAGCCGTAGAACAAAAATTTGCTAAATTTTTGAAGAAAGATATGACTACACAAGTGGTTGTTTGTGCCATGTAAATGTGTACTAATATTACCCATGGCCCACATATCTCCCTCACTAGAGGGATCATAGCCGGTTAGTCGCGAGGCTACGTGGCGCTGAGCTAGGACTGACTTCCGCTGAGTTAGGACCGACTCATGACATCCTTGTACCCCGCATTTCGGTCCGGCCAAAAGACTGCAATCAAGTGTCATACTGCTAATGTCTGCTATCTTCTCTTCAGAAGCTAGGGCGTCCCTCAGAAGCGACGCACATTGTCCTCGCCCGGCCAATGTGGCAAATATGTGAGAGTTACCGGCTAGAGGACGGAGCCGACCAACGAAGTTAGTCCGCCATCGCTAACAACATCCAGTGCGCTTGGCAACACTTAACGTTGGGACGCTTAGCGGAAAAAGTCGTGAACTGGCAGACAGTCTCAGAAAACGCCGGGTTAACATATGTTGTGTACAGGAGACTCGCTGGAAAGGCTGCAAGTCAAGGGAAATAGGCGATGGCTACAAGCTCATTTACTACGGCACATCAAATCGCAATGGCGTTGGTACCATATTGAACGGGACGATTAAAAACAGCGTCACAGCGGTGGATCGACTATCGGATCGCCTGAATGCTGTAAGAGTAGATACAGGAGAAGTGGAATTGCGAGTCGTCTCTGCTTATGCGCCACAGATGGGCTGTAGTGAAGAAGAGAAGGCGTGCTTTTGGGAAGATCTGGCGCAGTACGTCCAATCCCTGGAAGGAAGTACTTCTAATCGGAGGAGACTTCAACGGACATGTCGGTTCTCGGAAAGACAGGTTCGAGAGTTGTCATGGTGGATACGGTTTTGGAGCTCGCAACGACGACGGATTGCGAATCCTGGAGTATGGTGTCGCAAGTGACTTGATCATTGCTAACACGCAGTATCGGAAAAGAAAATCGCATTTGATCACGTACATCAGCAGTCGTTGTGAAACACAAATAGATTTCTGGATGTTACGCCGATGAGATTGCCGACTTGTGCAGGATTCAAAAGTCATCCCTACAGACCAGGTCGCACCTTCTGCTTGTCATGGACTTAAAAATCTCCCTTCCAAAGAGGAGACTTCCAAGGACTGAAACCCAGCGCATCAAATGGTGGAATATGAAAGATCGAAAGGAGGTATTTTTCGCGTCCGTGGCTCCATCTACACTTCCCCACCCTAGTCATAGTGTGGAGGAAATGTGGTCATCTACTTCCAGCGGCATACGCTTGACCGCGGAGAGTATTTGGGGAAAGACTACTCTAGGTATGCCATATACAAAAGGCTACGTGGTTTTGGAACGAGGACGTTCAGGCGGCAATTCGTGAGAAGAAATCCAAATATAAACTCTGGTGGAGGACACGTCAGCCTGAAGATTGGGGTGCTTACCTAGCGGCGAAGAGGGAGGCTAAGAAGGCAGTCTTTAAGGCGAAGTCGGACCGCTACAAGACTGTGTACGACATGTTTGATACCAGAGAAGGCGAGCGAGCAGTGTATCGTTTAATCAGAGGGCGTCATCGCTCATAGTTGGATATGGAATACACCAAGGTCGTTAAGAGAGCTGATGGAGCCGTTTTGCGTCGCTCTATTCAGATCCTGGAGAGGTGGCGAGAGTACTACAATCACTTGTGTAACTTGTGAGTTCTGACATCCTCCCATCTCAACTGTTTCCAGCGTCGTGGGTCTTGTTCTACCAATTACTGCCGTCGAAGTCAGTGCTGCCCTCGCAAAAATGAAGTCGAACAAGGCAACCGGCCCTGATGACATACCTACTGATGTCTGAAAGCTGCTAGGAGATCGAGGGTCCGTGTAGCTCTCAACTCTATTTAACAACGTTGCACAAGGACGGACTCCAGCCGCAAACTTCCGTGACCGTGCCTATCTGGAAAGGGAAAAGAGACATTGTTGACTGCACTTCGTACAGGCCTATACTACTGCTGTGCCATACGATGATGGTTTTTGAGCGTGTCCTGGAAGCTCGTCTGAGGAAGATTGTCAACGTTTCACTCAACCAGTGCGGCTTTGTGAGGGACTGCAGCAATATGGATGCTATCCATGCTGTCGTGCATGCATCCCCCTGGAGAAGCATCGAGAGAAGAACCGCAGTGTGCATCTTGTTTTTCTCGAACTCGAGAAGAATGAGATCGCGTAGAGTACCAGAAGAATATGTGCGGTGGACTAAGCTGCTTTAGGCAATGCCTACCAGCGTTGTACGGTGTGCTGCTGGAGCAAGCAAGCCATTCCCTATACTAGTAGGGGCTCATCAGGGTTCATCACTCTCACCCCTGCCGTTCACACTGTGCATGGACACGATGACGAAGGGAATCCAGAAGCAGCATCCGTGAACCCTACTCTTTGCCGACGATCTCATGCCCGCGTCGGAGTCTCGAGATGATCTTCAGAAACAAGTACAGTCTTGGAAGGATCGGCTGCAGCAACATGGATTGCACCTCAATGTATCAAAGACTGAGTGCATGTAGTGCGAAACAAGGATAGAGGATGGTTCAATTCGGCACCGAATTAAATAAGGTGGACTGTTTCTAGTACCTTGGATCAGGTGGTGTAACGCTAAAAGGCAAAGTATCCAACGGCACTGTACGCTCCATCTTCGTCGTCATCCCGATAGCTGAGAAGATGAAGGAGGTGCGACTGAGATGGTTTGGTCACGCCCTGCGGCGAGAGGAAAATTCTGTTGCCAAAACCGCTCTGAAGCTCGACGTTTCAAGTGTGAGGCCGCGAGGGAGGCCAAAGATTTGCTGGTTGGACCGTGTGAAGCTGGATATGATAGATGCGCGTTTGTGTACGGCTGATGCAATGGATAGAACCAAATGGAAGACAAGAAGCAGGAAGGCGGACTCTGCAACAACGACTCTAAGACGAAAGCCAGGAAGATTAAGTACGACGTCATCGGACTGACTGAGACGAGACGATGCCACCCTCTCAACGCCGTATATGAAACTGGAGAAGAACTGTTCTCAGGAACACGCGACAGAAGATGAGCTGGTGAAGTTGGCGTGCTCATCAACGCAAGTATGGCAAAGAACATCGACCTCTTCGAACAACTTACGACCCGAATCGGACATCTGCTAATGAGAAGATGTGGTTCAATCCCTGCTTCAACTCCAAAATTGGCTCAAGAAGAAGGCTTGAGGAACTTCACATCGGAATAAACGGCCTACAATGGAATGAACAGGGAGATAGACTCTCTGAGTTCATCGTGACGACTAAGACAATTCATTTCATGGGACCTCGCAATTCCAGAAGCCCACCTCTCAACGCTGGAAGTGGAAGTCACCCGGTGAAGGGTGCCCTAATGAAATAGACCACATCATCGTCAGTAAAAGGTTCTGCCTAACGGATGTCGCAGTTGTGCCAAAGTTCTATACAAGATCGGACCATCGCCTCCTCCGAGGAAGATTTTCCTTCACAAGGAGAGAACACAAAGCAGCCAAGTTTATAGAGCGAAATCCCAGAACTATCATTAACTGGGATCTCTTCGCTAGCCGGCTTTTGGGAAGATTCCGCAATGGCCAGCATCGACGAAGAATATGACCGACTCGTTGAACACCTTTTATAAGTGCACGAGAAAGGCTGAGTGTTTCGAAACTACCAAGAGACGCCTGTCTCTTGAAACTCTTGGGCTAATACCCCAGCGTGGAGCCGCACGAGCCTCAACGAACCGATAACTCGCTCCCGAGCTGGCAATTCTTTGCGGAGGGGCGATAAAGGAAGGCCTTAAAGAGAGAAGAGCAGAAGTGCTGGCTGAAGCCGCAGATGCGGAAAAAAGCATCCGCTATGCTCGTCGAGACTTCGCCAGTTGCAAGACTAGGACTGCTCTTCGGAACCCGAAGGGAACAACCATTGCATCGAGACGGGGATGGAGAAAATCATCTAGGACTTCTACTCTGATCTCTTCGACAGCTAAGTCCACTTGCCTCCTCACCATCTGAAGGAAGACAGGCGTGCCATTACAGAGGTTCTCCCGTCCGAAGTACGACATGCTACCATGTCGGGAAGAAAACGTACGGCATACGGTCCAAACAAAATAAGACAAGAACACCTGAGAAACCTTCTGCCAGTACTCATCAACACTCTCATCGGCAACTATCGCCCAATCTGCTTACTGGCCGTGATCTACAAGAGCAATCCTTAACAGGATTGAAAAATCCTGGATGAAGGGCAGCGACGCGAGCAGGCAGCATTTCAAAAAGGATTCAGCACGACTGAGTATACTCAGACTGTTTCGAATCTCATTGAGGTAACACGAGATGAAGGCCTTAGTCTTGAACAACCTGAAGTCTATGAAGTCTTGAACAACCAAGGTGTCCCTGCTCAGCATATGAAGGTACATCGAGAGTAGTACAGCAACTTCACGACTGGATATGGGACGACGTGGGAGTGAAGTTTGATAATCGGCAGCTATACAATTTGCGCTTTGCTGATGACACCGTTCTGGTAACACCTAGGAAAGAATAGGATGAAAAAGAATTACTGGCGCCCGCTCGATCAGTTCGAAGTCAGTCGATCAGTTAGAACGGGAGTCGCGATAATCAAGGCAATTATGAATGTTACTATCCTGTAGTTATAGAAGAGAATGTGTGGTCAGAAAGTTCTCAAAACTGTTCTGAATTACGAACTTTGGACAATTATCTTCTATTCTATCCTAGAGCATTGTGTGAAGCGGAGTAGGCCCAGTTTGCACTGGGCAAGCTACACAGCTTTAGGACGGTAATCTTGCTACGACCATGTGCACTCATAAAAAGTATTAATGAGTTCTCGAATTCAAAGAATTATATGAGCCTTATTTACGTTTTCTTGCTATGCCAACGAGGTTTAGATGAAACTTTTTTATTGGCCTGACCTTTCGCCAACGTTCTGGTCTTTTTCAAAGTCCTGAAAATAGTTCGAGGAGAATATGACCTTTAGTTTTCTCCCATGTACTTTCCATTATTTCGTTCTCGTAAGTTGGCGTAGGTAAGAAAATGGATGTAAAAATATTATTTTCCGACGCGCTTAGCAACCTTCTTAGACGAACAGAAATATTTCTTTAAAAAAACTTTATAGTTTTGATAAAATGGAACTAAATGTTCTGCAAAATTTCAAACCACATTCAAAACTCGGCTAAAACCAAAGATTTTGCTTACAGCTTACGGTGAACATAGGATTTTTCTAATAAACAGAACCAGCTACGAAAAGTTAGGACAAATTGTTGAAAAGAAATAGAGATAAATGGTGTGTCAAACTCAGCATCAGACGAATTGGAGAGAAATAACGTGATTTACAACATGTGTCAAGAAAAATCAGAATACTTATAGAGTTGCTTAAAGAAATAGGCCATAGGATTTGATTGAGAAACCTCAAATAAAGCGTGTCACCAATTTGACGATGCCGGGACCTCTCACGGACGAGGTAAGATGGAGATGCATTTCTTCTCCGAGGTTCAGATATCTTAATACAGCTCAGAAAAAGTGAGCTTACTCACAAGAATTGGCAATCATTTCCGTGAATAAGAATACCTACTATCAAATAAATAGTTCTGAACTTCTGGCCACCTGGGATCTAAATATCGGACAGGATCAAAATGCAAAAACATACTACTTGCTACTGCTAAGTACTTAAATTTTGCTTCATTCATTTAGGAAAAAATCAGCCAACATTAATTTGTTCATCTTGCTCATTCGAAAAAGTGGGATAAAGGGGACATTATGAGATTATAGAATAAAGTCTATCTTGTCCGCCTTGTGCAAAGCAAGAAAAGACGAATAATCTGTTCTAAGATGGTATCAGAAAAAATCTACAAATTTGCAAGAAGGAACAGCTTGAAATGGGACTTGCTGTCTGTAATCAAAACCGTAAATGTTTTGCGTCGTTATGAGATATTCTGATAGCAATCCAATTTGCCGCGTCCTTGAGGAATCTAATGAACCAGCGGTGCTGTTCATTTAAAAACAACCGAAAGATGGACTTCGTACATTTGCAGCGAACGAAATGAGGAAAATCACATTCATATCCATTTACAACAAAAGGAAAACGAAAGCTAATGAAAAGCGAATGAATGGGTGACTAGAAAGACTTGAAAAAAAGGATTTTTTCGGAGTAGTAAGGTTTTGCAGTGGAATTTGAAACGCTGGTCCAAAATCCGAAAACACTTCGTCTAATCAGTTTTTCAATATAAACGCATTTTGAAGAAGTAATAACCTTATCTGTCTTGTGGAGAGTTTCTAATATAAGTGATCTTTTTTAATCTTTGCTCGAAATTATAAAAAAAAAATCGAAGTCCAATGCCGTTAACTGCTGTTCTTTTTCCTACAGACTTAGAGGACGTAAACAACAAACACGCACAGTTTATTATACGAGGAAAACAGATACGAGCTTATATAATGACATCAGAAGCACAAAGTGAACTGTACAAAACATGCTTGTCTTCAGCAAATTCTTATTCCTCAGGTTTTCAATTACGTACACAGTGAGAGACGTTGTAGTCATCGGAAGAAAAAACAGTGAATGAAGCTATAGTATAGGTTCAAAAATAGCAAAATAGCTCTGCAAAATTTTGAAAAAATTGCTGAACCTGGCAACCTGACGGAATCATTGTTAATACCCACCAGATTTAGGGGATTCATCGAAAAAAATAGTGTAGTAGGAGGTTGTGAATCAAAGCAGCATAATTGAAGACTCATCACTTTCGTTGGTTTCGATAGCGTCAGAAGCCTGTCCGAGAAGATGCAAGCAGAAAAAGAAATAAGAAATGTGTTACTCGAAGAAGTTCACTCCTTACCAATTCGTATCCCACAAACGTCATTAGTCTCAATTATTTTCACGTAAAGATAGATACTTTACTGTGCTGCTTCGACAGCAGAAATAACAGGTCAGAAAACTGAACATATTCCGGTAGTCCCATTTTGCATGTGGTATGATTATGTTCCAAAACAATCCGTTATTGTATGCAGGACGCCATTCACTCTAGTGAGTTTCTTCAAAGTATCTTTTCCAAGACATCATAAGACTCCAATTCCAAAAATGCGTATCTTTCGTATTCATGTCACTATACAGGATATTTTTGGTGCTCACTGTGTTCAAGAGAGCAGAAATAGGGTAATTCTCTGTTTATCACGCATTCTCTCCTTTCTCTGCGCTGCATCTATAGAAAAAGAGAGCATCGTAGTCACATGGTTGAACATTTGGCAGCGAATATAACGAGATCGATGCGGGTAACGTACTAGAAGGATATCAGTGAGATTTAGAGCGATAAAGATAGGATAAAACCGTTAGAGTTTCCTTCTTGGCGAATGTAATTTTTGGATTGAGAGTAGTAATTATGCTAGCTTGCTTTTTCAAAGATGAATGCAATACATTGAGAAATCTTATTATTCAAATGTAATTTATTTGCTCATTCTCTGGAACTGAATTCATCTTTTTAGATTATCTTACTAAAGTTATAATACTTACATCCTATCAGTTAATTCTTCAATGAATCCTTTTTCACGTCGATGAAAGAGACCAATAAACGAGAAACAAAACTTTTAAACATCCAGAAATCCTTTAGGAAATGGAAGCAAATTAGCGGAAACTGAGATACGAAAACTGAAAAAAAACACGATGTTTGGTTGCGTTTCACAATTAGCAGGAGAGGATAAATGGGCTACTGACGCGCAGGTGGAATCTACAGATACGATCTATGGACACGAAACCAGAAGCTTGAAAGAACTGAAACAAAATTAGATCGTAGCCGGAGATTAAAAAAAACTTGTGTAGAGACAATGACGAAAAACTCTCATAAGCATGACCGTTTCTGCTTTTTGAGGGTAACCGCGATCAGAAGGAGCGTTGATTGGCAACGCTCCTTCTGATCGCGGTTACCCTCAAAAAGCAGAAATGGTCATGCTGATCAGGTTTTCGCTAGTTAGGCCACGCTCCCGAAGGAATTCTTTGGATGCCGCAATAAAATTAGGTACAGTATGCTTCCCAAACACATGAAGGGCATTTATCTGAGGAAACGCTTACTTCATTGATGCAAACTTTGAGTCATAGCAACCAACCTGAGAACAGCAGTCTCTGCAAGAAACGGGCACATTAAGCCGCAAAATCTTTTAAGAGAAAGTTCAACATCATTCACATTTGATAAAACAAAAAAAGGAGGTTGATTCAAAACGCTTCCAATAAATTTGATCCGTGGCAACATAGGTGAAGTGACATGTGTTTACGATGTATTCAAATGTTGCCACTGATTAAAACGTTCACAATAAACATCACTGACAAATCGAAAAAATAGCAAGTCCATGTTAGATTAGAAATACTATTAAAACCTACTATGATGTACTAACATATGTAGTATACTTTAAATTCTTTAAAAGATATGTGAAAAGGCAATTAGCATTATAAATATAGGCACATATATGAAGACACCAAAAAACTTCGAACCAGCTTTTACTGTTCTTAACCGAACTTGTGACGGCACGCAACAACTCGAGTCCAATAAAGTTTCACTAAAAACATGTAGTGCATGTCTTCCACCCATACATTAACCACAGTACTTGTTCGAAATAAAACGAAAACTGGATTTTCCTTTCAACGAAAGCAAGATTATGATTTCGGGCTACTTGAATATGAGCATCAGTAAATTTGTTAAGACGAAAATCTTGCGTGTGCTTATGAATTGCTAAATTGACTAAAGAATGACTTTAAGTGTGGCGTAGATGGTGATTGACGCGAACAGAGTGGTAAAGAAGTGAAGTGATGGTTACGCTTACGTAAAGTAGCTGCTACCGTGAACATTTTGCCATCTCGGTCAACTGTTTGAACGGTCAGAGTTCTGTATGAGCTTGCGGAAGAGCCACATTTTACTGCAATAAAAGGAGGCGTCGTTTCAAATTCAACACAGTTTGAAAAGTTCAGAACTCCTAATCCAACTCTCCAGCACACCTACATGGCTAGTAGTTATCGCCTCTTTAGGATCATTCGCATGGATCCCACACCGATAAGGCTGCACTCTTGCGGCGGCACTGTCGGTGGTCACCAGTCCGCGGAAACGCCCGCACAAACACTGTGCTGATAGTCTAGACGATTCCTGGCTCCTTTCTTCATGAGGAAGTCCCACCACTGCCACTTGTAAAGAACGTTTGAAAACAACAGATTTATGGTGATTTAGAGCCTCAAGAGGTTCCGGAAAGGTTTCAGAAATATCTTGAAAACCTCGGAAGAGTCTGTTATTTTTAAGCACTTAGAAACGTCTCTTTTCTTTCACGAAATCTCTGAATTCACTTCATGTAAAAACTATGCTTATATGTTTGTTTGTATTTATTGCATAATGAAACAAAGGTGGTTAGATTCTTCAAACAGTGAATAATAAATGTAGACTGTAGCAAGAAACAATGCATTTTGCACAAAACAATTACAATTACATTATCCTGCCAACTTCTAGGACTCGCTGGTGTCCTGCAAATTCATTCGATTAGGTTTTAATTTTTGTTTCCTTCCTCTGTCTTCACTTACTTTCAGTTTTTTAAGATAACTTTTTCCATAAGCCTCTCTTTCCCGAACATTTTAAAATCATTCACTGCAGCTCATGATTTTTTTAGATTGAGAACTGTCGACATTTCTCATTATTCTTCAATTGTTTTCGTTTATGTTATAGTCACTATGTCAAGATTACATTGCAGAGATCGCCTTGCTGTGCGTGAAATGCTCGACTGATTATCCAGAACCCCCGAGACCTGGTTGCCACATAAGTGGGCGAAGAAATTGCGAGCATTAAAAACTGCATTAAATCTCGAATGGTTCATAACTGATCCCTTCTACGTCAAACGGTAGAATTGTCCGTAATGGCTATAAAAATTGCGTGAAATGTGGCGCCTCTGTCGGTTTTTAAAAAACGTAGAACTTCCAAACACACAAATGATTGGGATGGTAAAATATTCGTAATAACAGGTGGTTTATGAACACGTAAATACCACTTCATTCCTCTTCGTATAGTAGTTTCTGTGAAAACTGTAGAAATTTTTTCCATTTTGCCAGTGAAAAAACACATTCAGCTGCCACGCATGTCGCGCAGCTGCTGAAAAGCAGTATATTACGAAAATGATAATATGCGGGAATCCCCCTCACGAAAAGCTAGGGTTTGGGGTGTAGATTATGGGTGGCGCATTGTAAAGTGCCTTGCAGGAAAATTCGAACTTAAATTTCCCACGCAACTTTTAAGTACGATGGCACGAAATCGGGCATCAACTCAACTCATACTCCTAATCTGCTCTCCTAACCCTATCTTTTAGTGCACTGATCCGAACAGTAGTGAATTTCCTGGTATACTGCCTTTGCGGAGAGGCGGTGCAGCGCAGTCCATAAGAGGTTCGGCTGTGGCTGCATGGTCGGAGGTTCGAATCCGCGCTCATCAAGCCTTTCTTCCCTCCAGGGTCGATAAATTGGCACCAGACTTGTCTGGGACGATAAAGCACTGACTTGGCACATCGGCTAGCCCCCGGAATCCATTGTATAGGCCAATTCGTTTCACGTTCGTAAACTCCAAACGATTCTGAATTAAAGTGGTGGCGCATCCCAAGCGGATTGATTAACGTCAGATACTTTGCAATTTACTTCACAATGCCTTTACGGCTGATGTTGCACCATAGTAACAACTCGATAAATATATTTATACATGTAGGTAACTCAGAATTGTTAAAATACTGGAATAAATTAAGCAAAGTTACGCATTTAAAGGCAGCATACCACGAATCTGAGGTGGTGCGGATTTCAGGTGGAATATTCGTATACGGGATCGTAGATTATGGAGAGAAGGGTGATTCCGTCCAATTCTTCCTAATTGCCGTAAAAAACGGCCCGGAAGATACGGCTTCGAACGTTTCGGCGCGCTATTTTCTACGAGTTCGATTGGAGCGCGCCAACAGTGTGCAATTACCAAGAAATGGACGGAATTACTCACCTCTTCATAATCTACGATCCCGTATACGAATATTCTACCTGAAATCCATACCACCTCAGATTCGTGGGGTGATGCCTTTAATCATGAGAACAACAAATATTTGTCTTGATAAATTCAACAATTCGAAATCTTACCAACAGTAAATAGCTCTCTCAGTAACACTGTAAGAAAACCTTTTAAAGGAATTTCGTGCATTCTCTATTACAGTGAAATGTGGCAGTTTCTCCTTGTTGTGAAAAACCTGGAGCTTTCACATATACACACGAATAAGGTAGCAAAACGCAATAGGTAATAACAGCTATCTTACGAATATTCACTTCATTTTTCAATCATTTTGTTCCTTCAAATATTACAAATACAGGGTGCTCGTAAAGCAATGGTGCACTTTTGACCAGTCACGCGAAGGCAACGTAACAAAATAGAAGTGTGAAGTCTTCGCCGAATGAAAGTGAAATTCTTCAGGTTTCTTAACTACTCAGTGCAATTCGATGTGGCCACTACGCCACATCCGTTGCTCTACACACATCTAAACGATACTCAAGTTCTTCCTACACACGATTAAGGACTGGTGTAACAGAGTTAGTAATGTCTGTGATCCTGTGTTCTAAATTATTAACGTCCCGGATACGTTCAGTGACGTTCATCGATGCGAAGATGGAACCTGTACCACAAGCTATGTGCTTGGAAAACGGGGTCATCGAGTGGGACGTACCGAGAATCGAGATAAGAGCAACTCTTTTATGACGCTTGAAGAAACAAGCCTCTAGAACACACTACGGCGGCAGATTTTGTTTCCGCGGCCGCGTTGCGGCAGGCCACATCGGAGCAGAGCAGCCTCGGCGCAGGCTTTTGCTGCTTACTATTCGCAATTGTGAGGACATGTAAAGCTTTGTCCCTGCTTCATTTTTTTCGTTCGTTCAATTTCGTTCTTCTCAAACAGTTCTGCATCACTTTCGGCACGCCACTGCACCTTTCAAAATTGCCACGTTATTTATATTGAAGAGATGTGTTTCTTCTACGAACTCCCGTTCTTTTCTCTTCACTTATGTATTTTCAGCTTCTGTCGACTTTTTGGAGTCGTTCTTTGCGTAAATGTAGCTTTGCTTTCCATACATTATTGCTCTTTGTCCAAGTTTATTTCTACGTTGCCTATATTTAAGAGGCATGTTTTTTTTTTGTGTAAGCTCCTGTTGTTTTCTTTTCATGGCTTTCATGGCTTCTTATCTTCTCTCGTTTCTTCAGAGTCGTTCCTTACATCAGTCTATCATATCATCAGACGTGAACATCGACTCTGAAGAAACCACGGAAACTGAAGACCACTTATGAAGAGAAAACAACATGAGTTCATAGAAGAAACATATCTTATCCATGTAAGCAACTTAGCAATAAACTTGAATAAGGAGCAGTAATGAATCAGAGGTAAAGATCATTATATTCTTTTTGAAGGATTTCGTATAGTATTTGACTTTCGAGTCTGCATTCATGCTGTTGTGTGCCCTACATCGTCGGAATTGGTGTTAGCTGATAAATACGAATATTCAGCAGAGAGATTCAGATACACCTGCCAAATAAAAGGAGTCACGGGTTTCATTATCAACACAGAGTGTCTCTAATAGAAGTGGTTTGCAGCGAAAACTGGTTCAGTGCAGTTGGTGCGTTCTACTAAGCTTACGTCCGGAAATGATTTCATCACGACTCTATCAATTACGTAATTATTAATGTGCGCAAAGATAGTTTTTTTTTTGCAAGTTGCAACGCACTTGGCTACCTCCGCGAGGAGAAATTCAGAACAGGCATTGCTGCTACTTCCGAGGGAATGCCTTTGGGTGACTGGTGATTGACTCAGTGATTTGAAATATTTAAAATCATCCAGCGATCCTTCCAAATCAATGGATCAATCACTGAACGTCTAAGACGACAATAGATTATAAGTCTCTTGAATACTAAGACTTTAAGGTGCTTTAAAGTCCAATTTTTGCGTGAACCATCAATCGAATTTATTTCAAGATTTTCGTAACGTATTGATTTATACGAATGGTACTAATGAAGAGTCGGGAGCTCCAGTGATCGATCAGATCCGGATTTTGTCTTCACCTAAGTAATTCAAAAAATAACGGATGTTTGAATGAAGTACATATACCTGTACCATATACCTCAGAATGAAACGTTTACCTTCGAGATGTTGTATCTTCAAGCGATTGAACGAATGAATCTGTATAATTCATTGAGTAAGCGTTTGCTAGTTTGTAATACAATATCAAAACATGTGTGAAACTCCGCTGGTTCATCAAGTTTTGTAGTACCTTTCTCATCCTTCAGTCACCTTGGGCAGTTTGTCCATACCTTCACTGTCAAGTTCTTACAAAACTTTTATGCTCGACTTCCCGGAACAACAATCCAACGAAACGTATAGCAAAAATGTGGTCTGTAAACCTAGCTCATAAAGTGGCAATACGCAGTGGGTATCCGAATGGAGGCTATGTTGGTCTACCGGCACGACTTTCCTCAGAGATCCAACGTAGTGGATGACCCAGAAAAGATCTGTCCCTCACATATCCGATGATACAAGTAGAGCAGTAGGGAGCTGCCTACGCCAAGCGGTGTGGGTCTACACAGTGACGTGAGGGTTGTGGAAATACCGCCAGCGAAGCTGAAGGGCCACCTAGTACGTAACTGTGCTTATGACCAATTCTACACAACTTCCAGCTGCGTGGTTTGCCAACATAGCAGAAAGGGGATTTCATGGTATTAGAATTGGTGTACTGCATTACGTGCAGATCGTGTGGTGCCGATTATATAGCGGAAACGGCGTCCACTGTGCATTCGGGTAAAAGGGCATCCAGGTAGGCTCGCAAAGTCCATGCTCTCCACCCCACTCCGAGTACACTGTAGATTAGGTTTCGAAAACTCCGAAATAGCGGCAGAAAATACGATACCATCCTTTGACTACGATCCCAGCACACAGAACACTAGAGACATTTTGGATAATTGGCAAAGATCGAAAAATGAACAGAAAGGACGAGTGCATCGCGATCAGAAAAGAACTAGCTCCATTTCAATTTCTGTGGAGGTTTTAATCTACGGGGTTTCCCGCCAGTTCCCTTATAACAACACATGAACACTACTATGAGAAAGCAAAGGTGCTTCAAAAAACAGTTAAATAACAAACCAGAAAAGTCTTCCTATAGATCATGAGATAATAGAGATAGAAGTCTGCAGACACCCTTAAAAGGTACGGGGATTTCTTATATGTAAAAGGTCTGATCAGTGTATGGAAAAAAAAACATTAGTTGTCACGTCTCCACCGTCCTCATTCCCAAAACCCAAGCAGTGGGTTGCTGAAAAAGGCGTAAAATAATCAATGAGACTGATAATTTTACGTCTTTTCCGTATCGTCTACGGATTATGCATATCCGTGATCATCGTCTAGATCATACATCTAGAAGTTATGTTCCGTGCAATTCTTTGCGATACAAAGGGAGAAAACCAATCGTTGCCTCAAAGTCAACTCCCCTCACGAATCTGGGGTGGTGAGAGTTTCAGGTGGGTAGTGCCTATACGGGATCGGAGATTATGGGGAGGAGGGTGATTCCGTCCATTTCTCCCTAATTGCCGTAAAAAAAAAACGGCACGGAAGATGCGGCGCGAGTACAAGGCTGACGCGCTCCAATCAAACTCGTTGTTGGAGGAAGAATGAAGGAATGGACACAATCACCCTCCTCCCCATAAGCTACGAATCCGTATAGGCATAACCCCCTTAATCTTGCACCGCGGATTCGTGCGTGATGCCTTTGAGCAAATTTCCACGTCTTGCTCACCTTGTCTCGCTCCTTATCACCCCTACTACAGCACTGTTGGAAAATTTTGCTCTGTCCCTTCGTTTATATCTTGTCTGTGAATTTTTGTCACAGACTATAACTCGAAATTTCTCCTGTGCGATGTATATTGCGAACTTGTGGCCCTCAGCGGCACTAGGTCAGACTATGTAATGGAATGGCTCAATTACCTGAATAAGAGGACCTCTCGATCTCTGAGTGTCCGTAGAAATTCGCATAGGACTAATGTGAGTCAAAAAGCAGCTAGAGCTGCCCACCCGTACAATCGTTGACGCGCTGCAGATTGCTCTCCTTCCAATGCCTTTAATAAGTTGTCCCGTTGAAGAAAAGCGATCAAATATTCTTTCTCGCGCCTGGTCAACTAAGGAAGCAAGAGCAAGAACAAACAAGTGTATTGTAACGAATCACATGAGTAGCGGTGACTTCAACCTCATTCCTTTGCAGTTTTTTTTATTTATTACAAGATCTATATCCTACACTGACTTCAGCCTTTGTCCGCGTCAGCGACGAAGATAGCTGAGTTTATTATTGTGCATGATCATCACAGTCATCACCAAGATTATCTGCAATCATTGAAAACATCAAAAATTTGAAAAACAAAACTAATCAATACGAATCCTTTTAAAATTCAGTGCTGTAGCTCACACATATAGAACACCTTTGCCTCTATTCTCGTTTAATGGCAGCATACCACGAATCTGAGGTGGTGCGGATTTCAGGTGGAATATTCGTAAGAGGGATCGTAGATTATGGAGAGAAGGGTGATCCCGTCCATATCTTCCTAATTGCCATAAAAAAGCGGCTGGGAAGATACGGCTTCGAGCGTTCCGGCGCGCTGTCTTCTATAACGAGTTCGATTGGAGCGCGCCAGCCACATCTTCCGGCCGTTTTTTTACAGCAATTAGAAAGAAATGGACGGAACCACCCCCTCTTCACAATTTACTATGCCGTATACGAATACTCCATCTGAAATCCGTATCACCTCAGATTCGTGAGGTGATGCCTTTAATCATAGTAGCTTCTGGGATTTAACAATGAGTAAACTGTCTTATTTCCACACACTTTGTGGTAGAATGCTGGTGAACAAAGCGAGAATAGAAGCACACATTAACACAAATCATTGCGCCTTTGTGAATATCACCATCCCTTTGTTAAAAAAGAACTTCCAAATACTTCACCTCAGTAGTTCGAGTGCTTTGAAGAAATATTCCTTTAAAAACTATCTATGATAGAGCTATTGAGCACATTGAAATTCATCTGTTACCCTCCCTTACATTTGGTATACACAAATGTTAAACCCTTACAAAAATCGGGGATACCTGTTTCCTAGAATGTGTATTCGAAAAAAAAAATTTTTTTTTGAAGGAATTTGATCACACGGGTAAATGGGACCTGGGACAAATGAGATTTTGAACTTGTTAACATCACAATAGTATCATACGAGCATTAGTTTCATGTATAAATCTACCTTTTCGACGTCATTTGAGGAAAAACGTCATGCCTATGTTGCCGCAAAAGAAGTAACCATCTTAGACTTTATACGTAACGTTCGACCCATGTTAAAATCACAAAAAAACCAGAGTACCATACATCACATGCGGAAATTGAAGAGTGCATGAACGGTCACAGAAATACTCGAACAAACAGAATTGCAAGGATATAGTTACAAACGCTCGGAGTAGTCTAAATATATGATCTACATATATGATCAAAACCAATGAATGCATGAATGTATGGGAGGGAAGCAAACAATGACAAGACGCGCTATGAGTGCACGACATTACTGATATGCAATACACCAAAAAGGTTAAAGAAACACTGAAATGTGAGTTTGTCTCTTAAACTATACCGCATACGAATATTAGATAGGAAGCACGGTAGTTGGAGATTTTCTTAGGAAACCGGTGCAAAGGGTAGTTAGAAAACGGAGTCCCCTTTCACCACCTGGCACGTAAGACAGTACAAACCTAAAGTAAAGGAACTATCTTTGATAATTCTTTGAGTTTCCACGTCACTAGAACACAAAACAAAAAAGAACAATAATAACTTTGCACAACCTCACGTAACGTTGAATAAAAAGTCTGGCGTATATAGCATCGAAAACGTTATTGAAACGGAACTCGACCAATGACAGATAAATGAAAACAGACTATAGGCAGTGTGAACTTAGATGTGAACACTTGTGTGTAAGAATCAATCTAACACTTGAGGGCAGGTTTTCAGGTTCGTACGTACACAAGCAAACACATCCACTCACGCATACAAGAACACATGTCAACCCAAAAAGTGTTGAGTCAGCTCTGGTATAGCACAGTTAAGGAGTCGATCGCCTTTATCGACATGTACTCCAGCACAGAGATTATCGCCGCTTGGGGATGTTGTCGATGTCGAGTACTCTTTGGGATCCCTCGAATAAAGAGGATAGTCGGATGTGGGCTATGTACAACGGTTCTACTGTGACGTATTAATCCGTCAAAGACCATCAAAATCTTCGCAAGTGAACAAAACAAATTGGTCGTAAAAACTAACGAAAAACGGTTGAAACAGTTGAAGTGGATTGAAGTTAATATTTCAGCATCTCACGGGGATTGAGCTGAAGAATGAGGAATGGCGTTTGTCATTGAAAAATCCATGATAAACGTTGCCAAGAAGACGATCGGAAGACTTTGGTATCTCACTTATCTGTAAACCAGTCTGAACGCCCGGGTAACGCCGGACTAAAGACTTCTCGTGGTTCCCTCCGTTTTCTCGCCTTCACTGATTAGTAAAAATGAAAAGTAGTGACACTTTCTGTAAATTTCTGCTCAGAACCAAAATATTATTTTCCTAGCAAGACTTTTTCGTTGATTTCTTAAAAAATTTGAAAGTTTTAAAAGGAAAGGAGAAGAAAAGGATTCAGTAGTTCTCTTGCTAGCAGAGTCCATACCTCACTTGGAGAATATTCAAAGTTAATTTTACCATGCATTCCGCTGCAATTTGGAAACAATATACGAAGTATTACATTTTCTCGCCCTTTTCTCCAACAATTAGCACAGTATGATGTGCAGACATGAAAACGTGAGCGTCATCATCGTACTGACAAATTTTGAGTTCTACGTCATATCGTCATAAGTAAAGTGCTAGCTACTATTTAAACAGCTGTTTGCGTGCCTGCTTCCAATTTCTAAATAAAATGCTGCAAACCTGAGGCAAAAAGGCACGGAAGTAGACAAAGGCATCACTCCACGAATCTGAGGTGGTGCAGATTTCAGGTGGATTATTCGTATACAGGATGGGAGACTACGGAGAGGGGGGTGATTCCGTCCATTTCTTCCTAATTGCCGTAACAAACGGCCCGGAAAATACGGCTTCATTCGTTTTGGGGCACCATTTTGTACAAGAGGTTCGATTGGAGCGCGCAGTCTTGTGCGGCGCAGCATCTTCCGGGCCGTTTTTTACGGCAATTAGCAAGAAATGGACGGAATCACCCCCCTCTCCGTAGTCTCCTATCCCGTATACGAATACTCCACCTGAAATCTGCACCACCTCAGATTCGTGGGGTGATGCCTTTAAGAATGCATGGAGATAAAACGCAATACATGAAGTTATCACAGCTACGAAACGGCTCACAACGTCTCATTCACTACTTGACTAAGAGGTTTTTGAGTTTTTGACCGCTCACAGACGGCCTGCGAGCGGTCTGCTTGGCAATTTGCCGAGTTCTGCCAACTGACACCATCCGGATCGATGTTGGCCGCAATTATTTGTTTGTTTTCATTCTTTTTGCTTTTCTTTCTGACTTTCTCGTTTTTTCATGTTTCTTTTCTCGAATTTTTGTTGTTTGCTGTACTTGCTTATGGTACAGAGATTTATATCGCATCTGTATTCTTAAGTTAATCTACTGCTTTGGATCATGTGTTTATTTTCATGTTAATGTTTTTTTTTTCTTGATTGTAAGGAAGGGAGAGTAGAAAAAAGACAAAAGAACATCAGCATAGGAATAAATACAATTCTGAACCAAATTTCATTAGCTAAACATAGAAATAGAAATACATAAAAATAATAGAATAACAACAATAATACAGATACAGCATAGCAAAAGCAAGCATAGCAAAAATAACAGAAATGGGAAAAAAGAAACATGAAGGACAAAAGAGTCAGAAAGAAAAGCAAAACGAACGAAAACACACAAGAAATTGCAGCCAATGTCGACCCGAGTGACGTCACTTGGCAAAATTTGGCAGACTGCCGAGCAGACCCAGAACTGCGAGCGCTCACGACGCTCCAGCGCGACCATAGCAACTACATTGTGCTTCATGTTGTCTTGACACGACTATATAGTAGAGTCAAAACAACATGAAGTACGGTGCAGTTATGTAAGCGGCTGCGCTCTAAGCGAAGCTGTGGAGATAGTGGTTGCGATTGCGAACTGCAGCGATGAGAATAAGAAAACCGGAAATTTAAACCCAGGAAACTTGTACCGTTCGTGTTGTAGAATACGAAACCCAGCGTGATTCCGCTCAACTTAACCTAATCGCCTGGAACTGGCATTTCTTCCTACGAGATCCTAGAGGTACGTTAGATCACATCCTCCTGTACACGCTCCGGTATCCTCAGCAGCCTATCCATTGCTTTTACTTGAACAGGCTGGCGGAAGGGCCCCATTGACCTTCGACTACTCGCAGGTGGATGCGGCGCGTGCAACAGGGTGATGCGTACCAACTTATCTCGAAGGAGATAACCTCTTTCACGCCGTTATTTTACGACAATTAGGGAAGGGTGAGCGAGCCCACGCTGGGTTCCATGGTCTATAGCCTCTCAAATTTTCCTATTCAATTCTCTTTTTTTCGTGTTTAGTTAAGCTCTTGAAAATTACAGAACATGTCTTCTCTGCAACGAGATTTAGAAACGTATTTATTATTCTTAAAAATGTTACATCAGTAAAACTTGAGGAAAAAGTCGACATAAAATACATTGACTGGAGAAGAATCATGAATCGCAATTTCTTTGTTTTTTTTTTTTTTTGAGTTCTGCAAGAAGAAGGTACACCTCCTTTGAAAAACTTCAGAAGTAATATTACGAAAGAGAGTGCGATGAGTTCGTGATTTCTTACTACACTAAACCAAAACAGGAACTAAAATCCATATGCATCATCAAAGGACTAATCACTTTTACTTATCTGTAAGACTGGAAGTTACCATGCTCATAACGTCTCCCTAATATATGACTAGATGAAACCTATCCTACCAGGCATTTCATATATCTTAATGGAACACCTGACAGTGGTTCGGTGATAGAAGGATTGCGTGCCAGAAGGGTGCCGCTGGTTTGGTTCCCACCGATGGGACATTTTCCATCTTTGTGGAGCATTTTCGTGGCACACAAACAAACACAAATACATACATCCTGACTTCAGGTTTTTTTTTGCTGTTCGCTTCTCTCGCCTTCACCGATCAATAAGAAATAACAGTAGCGACATTTTTGTAAAATTAGAATTGCTTTTTTCTATTAACGCTTTCCTCATTTTTTTTTACCCGAAAATTTAAGAATAGATGAAAGATTTTCCCTAAAAGCTCAATTCTGTATTTGGAGAACAATCAATCTTGATTTTACATCTATGTTTCTCTAAAACCTCCACAACTTGGAAACATCATCCGAAGTATGAGTTTCCTCCGTTCTCAACTATTATTATTCTCAACTATTAGCAAAGAATGATGTGCTAACATGAAGACGTGAATATCACTATCGTAGTGATAAAAATAACGTTTTACGTCAGATCGCATAAACTGTTTCCTACTATGTATTGCATTTAAGCACTCGTTCGCACGTGTGTTTCCTTTTTTTGAAGAAAGGATGTCAGCAGCATCAGGAAGACATGCTGGGAAATAGATATGCGAAGAAACCACAGAAACCCATTTTACCGCCTTGTGGATCTCGCGCACCAATCCGACGCAGTGGAACCCGTCTCTCCCGCTCTATAGCTTTCTGGCACCGGCGCACCATTCCGACCCCATTTTACGGCTATCTGGCTCCGGCGCACGAATTCGACGCCCAAGGACCCATCTCCCCAATTTTACCACGTTGGGGCTCCAGCGCACCAAACCGACGCCATGATATCCGTCTCCCTCTCTTTTTGGAATTTGTTGACTGAGACACACACATACACAGACGCACACACGTGACAGAATAAGCTCGTTATTATATAGCACGATAGTTTGCAAGTTTGGAAGTATATGTGCATTCACATGTAAGTTTATTTACCCTCACAAACATATGAGAGAAAGTAATTTGCCTTATCAAAGCCAACATATACACACACAGAAACACACACACAAATACACACAAACACACACAAACACACGCACACAAACACACACACACACACACACACACTGAACGAGCGCGTTATTATGTAGCATGGTTATACATACGCGCACACTAAGCGCGTTATAAGACAGCACGATGCTGTGCTTCTACAACTTTCTGAACTCGGTAAAAAATATTAAGAAGAATTCATCACTAGCTACGCAAGATTTACTCAAATGATTTCGTCAGCGAACTTCCTGGCTCGGCAAAAGTTTGGTTTGTAGGTTTCTCTGTTGAGACAGACAGAAAACGCGAGGAAACTATCTGCTGAAAGACATTGAAATGAATTTGCGACCTTCAAAGCTTCTTCGGTACACTCCACCCGCCAATATTCTAGTTATCGTGACCTGCAAATTGTACGCTATCTATCTCTCACCACAGCTGATTCTCCACTGTTTTCATAGCAAACTCACACAATTATATTTGAAAATAGATGTAGAGTAGCAATAATTATAGAGAGTGGTGGATCAAAAGCGACAATGAGATTAAAATGAATCAAAGGATATAAGCGGGAAGTGAAGAGGTAGATAATGGTTTAGATATTATAATACAGCTTGGTGCACAAAAGCCAGCGAAATGCTTAAGAACGATTTTAGATGAGTTCCTGCATCATACTGCTGATGGAAACATTCCATAAAGTGAAAAATCTTGTATAATGACTATACAAATACCCTCCTCCACAGCAATCAATTCCTAGACTTCCCTGAAGAGAATGAACAACTATGAGAATTCTTTTTTGCCGCTTTGTTCGACCAACTTTGGGCGTTTGGTCGTGTTTTGCCCGTTTTTTGTGCTCCGTGTGCTCTTGTTGAATTGAGTTATTTCGAATTCTTGTTACCAACAATTCTGTACCGAAAAGAAACCTTGAACATTGTGGATTGATCTTGTCTAATAATATCGCAGGGTCGTTTCTTAGCATAAACCACTCGCATTCCATTGCATTTCCTAATTCTAAACTCCAACTGTGAAAGTGACCATTAGGGTCTAAGGAAGTTGAATTCCTGTGAGAACAGTCGGAATATTCTCTTTCAAAAACTATCATCTGCTGTCATGCACTATAAAAACCTCAAGTTATTTTTGTTGTTTTATTACCTTCATGCACTATAAAAACCTCGGGTTATTTTTTTTTATTTTGTTACCTAAGTTGTTATTATCTATGTTGTTATTTTTTCTATTCGGTGATATTTAGCAGCATTCCGCTTTCTTTTCGAAATCTAATTATGAAACGTTTGAGTGATTATTTCATAGCTAGTACTGAATCGATCTGCTTCTTTTCTTCCAATGTCGCACCATTGCCGACTCTGGAAATGAAAGAAATCTGGGATTTTCACATGAGTGAGGTGCAAGAGGAACACCTTCAGACTATGAATAACCCTAGTTTCTCCAATTTGAGTAAAATTGAGGATCAATAGGATTTTGTCTCTTTCTTCAGCAACATCGTGATATGGAAATG
Source organism: Necator americanus (assembly GCF_031761385.1). Classification (NCBI taxonomy): domain Eukaryota; kingdom Metazoa; phylum Nematoda; class Chromadorea; order Rhabditida; family Ancylostomatidae; genus Necator; species Necator americanus. The sequence goes on along the minus strand of NC_087372.1, from coordinate 23,275,636 downwards.
GTAGGGCTACCTATAATATCAGTCTATCAGTCTCGTCTCCTTACTGACGTGCCCCAGAATAGCTCTAAGCAGACAAGCTTTCGAAATAAGACAAAGGCAAGTAGATGTAGGAAACTACAATACAGCTTACTTTCAGTTATACAGATCAAAATTAAGGTTCGTGTTTTTATTTATTAGCATAAGGTCCCATGTCCTTCTTGGGAGAGATTCCGATATATTTTCTTACATTTCAATTTCTTTCTAACTTCAAAATACCCGTCTCGAACGTTCAACAAAGAACAGATTAAGGATAGAGCTCCGAAAAACCCTCCTGCCGAGAAATCTGATGCAATGTGAGCTCCACCGGAATCAATGCAGGATAATTAACGGCCTAGGCAGCATGCAGAAGATATTATTCTGTCAGCTTGCAAACTAAGTTTTTCGATTAAATTTCGTAGTCTGTCAGTCACCGGGAGAACAAAACATCACAAAGAACAGGGCGCTAATGTAATGGGCAGAACCAAAAATAATGACCAAATATCGTATACATACATATCTTTACAGACACTTTTGAGATTATTTTAACAGAAGAGAACAGATTGCTTCTAAAAGTTTTTGCTCGGAATAGGATTCCGAATCCACGTGTATCCCATTCCTAAAGCCTCACTCACTGGGTCCATAGACAAGTGCTCTTGCATAGACAGACAGTGAACGCTTTTTTTAATTTAAAAAAGACACAAAGAAGTAAAAAGGACTGAAAAAACGTTCCTTGAAGCTATGCAGAGATTTTTCGCTCCATAAAATAGTATGTTTAGGCATTTAAATTCTGCTGATTATTGTATTGATTAAAATGCAGTGACAAAGCGGAGCATCTTCGACACCTTTTCTTCCTGCGTTTAACCAAGGTATTGAAGCTGTCGACTGTGCTCATGGGATTTGTGTAGTGTAAAGTAAGTAGGATGAGGATAAACCGAAGAGGGCATCGAAGTCGTGTTATATTAATGAGTTGGTTGTTATAATTTCTTTGATTTAGAAATCGAAAAAATGGATTTTGCCTTAGCACAGCAGACTGTCGCGAGAGATACGTCTTTGAAGCAACAATTTCCCATTATTGAAGTTTGAAGATCAGCAGCGAGCGGTACTTTCAAATACTGCCCCTTTTCCAAACGATAAGCATCAGCGGCATCATTTCCTTGATGAAGTGAAAAAAAAGCCGCATCAGAAATGCTCCATTTTATCTATTTTACCCTGAATATTGGTACAAAAAATAAGGTAACGTCATTTGCGTTAGAAACACACAGACTTAAAGTGCAAGAAATCATTCGTCAACTAAAATAAGCCACTTTACCAAAACTCTTTAATTCTACATGCATTTTTACATTTGAGAGGAAAAAACGTTATTGCTTCATTGGTCAGCTCAGTAGAATGTGGTTCCGCCAACCACAAAGTCATATTTGCAAGAAATATCAGCAGCGGAAAAGAAAAACAAATATAGGAAGAATCAATATAGGAAGATAAGGATGAGTCAAAAATCATGCTATTATGATAGCACGAGATAAGCCGTTAAAGTCGATCGTATCGAAATGGACTAGTTTGCCCGTTATTTTGTACTTATTTCTAAGATGGAGAATAAACAAGTAACATATATGATTTACATAGTTACATATTATGAAAACTCATATTGAACTTGAACTCATAGTGGGGCAATAATTAATTGGTTACTGCGCTGATAAGAGTTTACGTTTAGCCTACGAGGAGCGAGTCTACAAAAACCAACAAAATATTTCCACTTGCAGCGACCAAGCGTTGAAATTGCTAGGAGTTCAACCACTTTATCTAGCAGTTACACCGCGAATTCACCTTTCGTTCCCGCATGGAAACTCGGTAGAGATCCTTCGTTGCAGAAATTGACAGTGTATGTAATGAACAACTCAATATACATACGCGGCAAAACATCAACCAATTACTGGAACACACCCTTGGAAATATAAATCTTCCTAATACCCAAGGCTCCAGCTGTTAAGGTGGGTCTTTGTAACAAATGACTACTCCGTGTAACAGATGACTCGCTGTACAATGACAATGTGCAAGCAGAAGCGCTGACTGATGTTTCGCGTCATCAAACTGACATGCTATGCACTTCCTCTAACGAATTAATTTTTAATGAGTAAAAGATAGAACAAACAGCAATAAAGAAAAACTTCTACGAATTACAATTGTGGTTAAAATATCAGTTCTCTGATTAGTTATAAACGGAAAAAATCAGAGAATCTTATTAAGGATTCTGCAACCGAATTCTGAAGAATCTGAGACGGAATGTTTCTATTATTTATGTGATGCATGTTGTTAGAGACTATGGGGTCTGTACCATAGCCGCTCTCACGCGATCTATCCGCATAGACGAAGTTTGCAGTAGATCACGGCCAGATATAACAACAGCAATAGTATGTTATCATCAGAGCACTTTTCGAAAACAGCCATTTTTGCTTCCATTCTCATTGGAGCTAGACGCTGCGAAAATGATTCACTTTGAGAAATGTATCCTTTTCGAAATCCATTCCCGCAGCATCTCATGAATGCACAGAGCAAAAGTGCTCCGGAAAGGAAAAACGCACTTTCTCACACTTAGAAAATTTTCTAACAAGTGAAAATGTCCCACCCCCAAAATTCCTTTGTTGCTTAATTTTTCTTAAATTATATGACTACACAGTTTGCAAATCATGAGCAGCTCCGGTTTCTATGGTGCTGCGTTGTTTTCGAGCACGTGCTGGAACAAAGCCCCATATTTCATAGCGTTTTCGCGTTCGCTGGAAGCATTGTTTTTCACGACGCAAATTAAGCGATATCCAGTTAGCCTCGATTCACACCAATTCTCACCTACCCATTCATTCTAATGTTATGCCATTACAGTTCCTTACTAAGCTAAGTTAAAAATAGTCAGCTAAGTTAAAAATGTTGTAAAGCTGATGTCAAGAGTAACTTTATACGCTGTTGTCGAGAAGTTACATACTACGGTGCTTGACTTCACGAAAATACACTTCGTTTCGCTTGACAACGAGGATGAAATACGCACATTACGTTCAAATATTCACTTATTCTGCATTAAAAACGAATTAGATCGCAGTACTAATACCTGATAATTCACATTCGAAAACAATGCGATTGCTATAAATTATCAATCTAGTTTCAAGTTTCTTCTTGCTAGCGCACATCATCTTATGGGTTTTCCCACATGTAAATTTTACAGCCTTTATTCTGGGTGAAGTCTAATCAAACATTTGCAAACCACATTCTTGATAAAAAAAAAGGATAGAATTTTCACAGGTCGACAGAAAGAATATACCTACTCCTTAAAACATTCACTCTAAAATTCTACATTCACTCTAAAACCCACACAATTGTATTTTCGAGCTTTCGGATCTCTTTACTTTGTGTCTTGACTTTTAAGTGAATGAGCGTGCGGTGTTTTGTAAGTGGTCCCTGCAAAATTGTCTGTAATGTTTTTCAAAAACTACTCCGTATACTGTCAAAATTATTTTTTGCTTTTTCAAGTTCCTAGTTTAAGACTAACTTCTGTGATCCCTATTTTATTTTTTTTCTATTTTTCTGCACTCATTTTTTCCTGAGCCAGGCTAAGTGAGCTAATGTTTCTTGAGCCAGTAAGACACTTGCTTGCCACGCCCTTGCTGAGTTACTGGTGTTCTATCAATGACCTCTCGAGAGCAAGAAGGCACCTCACTGGGAGATGTGAACAATTACCTTAAAAGTTCTACAGTTTGTTCACGTATTATATCTTGTCTCTTTTGAAGTAAATTCCGATAGTTGATGGATACTCTGTTAACCTTCCTCTAGGAAGGACCTCTGCTTCGTTGGAAGCGATTCAGAGAACGTCGCATCCATACACTTCACTAAGCCGTACCATTCTTTTGATCAGTTCCTATTTTTTCCATTGTGGTTTTATACCTTCCGTCATCACTCACAGTCCAGAAATTAGTATCTTTAGTACTACGTATTATTATTTTCATTGCGTCTTTTCTTTTCATTTCATTGCGCCGCTGTGTGTACAGATAAATATAGAATAGATAAATAGAACTATACCATACCTAGATCACGTATTTGAAAACAGTACATAGTAAGAACGCAGTTAGGCTGCTCTTTGTAGTGGCAACCGAGATACTGGAATGTGGAATTCAACTTATATACTTTCCGACAAGGTGTAGTTTTAGGCGTGCATTTCAACAGGTAACTGTAGAGCAGGTTGGTATGACGTTTCCAAGCGCATACGGAGAGCTTAAGCGGAACAAAACAGATGCAATTCAGGTGTTTGTGAGATAAAACTTGCTAGGCATACCGCAGTGTGAGCTGAGTGTCAACTACTGGAATCTACCTATAAAGGCTTGACATAGCATTATCTGTTCTCGCTTCGCTACCTACGCGTTAGACAACTTTCCTGCTTTGGTGAGATGAAATTGTTTGCGCTAAGTCGAAGCGGCGGGCAAGAGGTAATTTTGTTTTAAATGAAGATCGATTGAGCTAGCATGCAGACTTTGGCGATAAAGAACACATGAGTGCCACTGACACCTTGAGAGGTGATGGATGTCGCTGTAGAAGCTGTTCATGAAATTGGAAGCACCCTTACTGAGGATGAATGACAAAGGCCGTAAACGTTGCAGAACGTAAAGAAACGGACAGCTGCGTTCCAGTACTTTCGTGCATCATAAAAATTGCATTTCGAAAGCTAAAAAAACAGGAAAAACCTCCAAAAAATGTCATCCAAAGAATGGCGTCATCGTTTGACACTTAGATTTGAGTGGTCCCATGTACTCATGCAACCCTGGAGAGAACGAAGAAAAATGGATATCCAAATATCATAGGCAAGTAATGACACTGCTAAGTAGCATTTTTAAGGAGAATGAAATGAAGAAAATATAGAAAAGGAGAGGAGAGGTTTGTTTACTCCCCGAAACTTTATGCTTTATGTGCAGAAATTGCACATAAAGCTTCCAGAAAATCTCTAGACAAGAGGCAGATTATAGCACCGGTATCGATTAACTGCCTATTGAAGATTATTAGAACTATTACAGATGCTGCCTGCGTCTCTCTTTATAGGAATTTTCTTTGGACGTTCTTACATGCAACATGGTTTGCACTCAGTACAGGTATTTCATCATGTATCTGCTAAATCCCTACAGGCAATCTCCCGGTATAAAAAAATCTGTACCATTTCTGATTTCTATCTCCGCACACTTCAGTTTCTCGTGCGGAGATTAATGAGGAAGAACACCGACTGCTACATAGACCCGCATAATCAGCTGTAATGAAATGTCAATGGCAGGACTTCTCAGATAGGGTCTTTTGAGATCTTAAATCAGCAGATTACAAAATTATTGATGCGATCAAAAGAGAGACCAATCAAAATGGGATAAGACCAATAAATTTTTGTTGGACAGATGTGTTACCTTACGACCAAATAGTATGACTCCCAAAAAAACATTCGGGAATAGCCGCATTTCTCTGTATACAAGAAACGTTGAATTATGATTTGGAGATGCCAAGAAATGTGACTGTTTCAATTCAACGCTTCTTTCATCTCTCTTTTGACGCCGGCATCATACGTTGCTCGTACGCATTTATCCAACACCAACATGTTTTTTGAGCAACTTCGAAGAAAGTTGCTCCATTAATTTCTTTGGAAAATTATAAAAATGAAGAAGGATCTTGTGATCTCTTATGAAACCATTTCTGGCATATGAGGCTTTAAAAATCATGACTATAGATAATTCTTTCCCCGACACTAGAGATACAAAAACAAAACTCACCAAATCAGTGAAAATCCCTGGAATATGGCAGCGATGAGAGTGAACAACGTGCTTTGCAACTGGAAACACAAGGATAACACAAATGTCTGAGAAAGATAATCTGTCACACAGAGAATCTCCTTACGCACAACTTGAATGTCTTCAGGTGGAAACGCTAACAAGCTAAGACATTTGCAAGAAAATCAATTTCAAGCATAGGAGAGTTAGTCGTTTTTTTCTAACAGCATGCATATTTAGAATAACAACAGGTATCACATACCACATCCCTGGCAAACACTCTAGCGGCGAACATCATCTAATTCCCAGATCATCTTCAAGTAGCTCAAAGCCTACAATCTCTTCCCAAATAAGTCGAACAACTTAGAAGGAGTTTGGAGATGTAGGCATGAATGGAACGGCATGAAGGGCGCATCCAGCGAGATTTTACTTGGATGATCGGAAAGTTGCTTCCCATTTCCCGAAAAATCAGCTAATTTTTTCGATTAAAAAAAAGATTAAAAGTAATTGAAAATATAGAAAAGTCGCCCTAATTATCAGCACACATTTATTGGGTAAAGCTTTGATGTTGTTGGTACCAAAGGGCTGATTTGGCAGTAGAGAAACCTGGAGAGATCACTTTTGAAACCATGAAAGTTTTCCTTATTTTCAAACCTTAAGCTGTTACAGCGCTCTGAGAAGATGGTGGTCTGACAGCGGCAATTAGAAAATGTAAGACACCGAAGTTTAACTCTAACGTGGGAGGGTTCTCTGGAATTTTTGCTGAAGCTTTGTTGAGCTACTTGCCGTCTCACAACACCATGCCTAACGATGGAGATTGTTTGCGCGGAAAAATAGGAAATTATGAACACTTCAAAGACGATAGTATAGTAGCTATGCGGTACTTATGAGAGAATCGTAAGATCTGATTTCTACGACTGCAGCCGTGTAAATGTGGGTGAGGGTCACCACCCAAAAATGATACATTACTACAAAGCATATCATATGCATGTGCTACACCCGTAAAATTAAATATTGAGAACAACATTCAGTGTCCAATTGTCGTGAGTTTTGAAATGAGAGTCCGGAAGCGGAAGACCTCACCGCCTTTAAAATATGATGCTTTGTGGGAAATACAAGTGTCAACTGCTAAGTCTACGTCAACATAAACAAAGTAAGACTAGTCGCTTTAGCACAACTTGAAATGGATTCGGATGTGAAACTTTACTTGAGGTTTTTTTTTATTACGAACCAGGTGTTACTACATACTCGAGGATATAAGGTATGACGAAATCCCAAATTTATGCTAACTCATTTAACTCAATTATAAATATTTTGTATATTAGAAATCACAAACACTAGAAACAACATGTGAAAAGCATCTCTGCTAGTTATAATTCTTAAAATTATCTTCGTCTGACCTCCAAATACCGCATTCTTTGGTAATCATTTAGTTGAAAAAAAACCCTTCTTTGACTCTTAATTACCAGTAACAAATAACTTCGATTTCCATTCAAAAGCGACCTCGAGTAACTACGCTGATTCTCTATCTTTTCACGTGATAGGAGCACAAACTGCCGTCAGTCGCGCCAGTTGTGCTCCATCGACAATGGGCGTGGCATGTCGAGTTGTGGTCCCATGGTTCGCACCCCCTGTGAGCCGGCCGTCCGCGAAAGCATTTCTCGTCACTCTCTCAACACTTTAATCAAAATCTAGCATCAGATCGTCTAGGGTCTCTATCAGGAAGAGATACGCTCAGACCACCCACCAACCATTCATTCTCGACAAGCCATTTTCTGCCTAAGAACATATTGCAGTTTCTCATTTTCTGCATAGTGATCCGTTTCCATGTCGAAGCAATCTGATTAAAGAAAAGATGTCAGGCTATTTGTGTTGTTCTGCATGGAAAAGTAATGAGGAGGTTTTTTTGAGCACGCTTTCCTGATTGTTGATCTCGTCTGCCAAAAATCTCAAGAAAATGAACAACATCTCTCATCTACATACCTATGCGTACTTCTCATCGATCGAACGAATGAGATCCGTGGATGATCCGGAACCGTTTACTTCTTCATTCATTGGCTCTCTTATATCAACAACAATTCTCACAACAATCTCAATTTAGCACTGGATGACCTCACTCGCAATGAAATTTCAGACAACGTTGAGCTATGTCGTCAGACCCAAGGCGCGTCTCGCTGTTCAATCGATGGCAACAGAAGCAAACTGATGTACCAACTGGCCTGGAGGGTATAAATGAAGAGGAACTTATTGAATACAAGGAAGCTTTCCGGCTGTTCGACAAGGTTCGTTCATCCGGCTTTATCCAATCAACTCTCACTCGACTGCACACATTTCCCATCCTAACTGCATTTGGTGAAAATATTTTCCTCCATTACACCCATTATTCTCTAATTACTCTTAGAAAGAGCATTGCTTATTCTGAAAAAAGTAGATTTGAGAAGAATAAAAGCTTTCTTCAACCTAAGAACAAATCATCACACAATTTTTGCTAACGCCAAACATTAAGATGTGCAAGATTCAGTTGAGACAGCTAAAGTTGCTTTCACTGACATGTCTATTCTGGCAAAATAAAACGAAGTGATGAACAAATAGAAGGTTACATCAGTTTGAAAACAGAGTACGCATTCCCACAAATCCCACAAATAATTCAGATAGATTTTAAATTAAGGTTTAAAAAACTTCGAAAATTTGAGACTAAGTTATTAAATTAATTTCAATATTCTATTACAAATTTGGGCTTCTATTGAAACTAGTAGGAAATTCTAGAAAATAGAAAATATGCCTGACAAGAATGATTAAAATTTAACTGTTTTCTCACTTCAACGCAATCTAACGACAAGTTGCAGGACGGAAATGGCTCGATTTCCTCCAAAGAGTTGGGTGTTGCTATGCGCTCTCTCGGCCAAAATCCTACTGAGCAAGAACTTTTGGATATGGTGAACGAAGTTGACATTGATGGAAGTGGAACAATTGATTTTCCCGAGTTCTGCCAAATGATGAAGAGAATGAATAAGGTAGACTTTTTTATGCAGACATGATTCTATGCAAATTTTGGAATTGATACCTTCAGTTTGCGAACTCCTGCGAAAAAAAAGGTGCAGGATTTTTTTTTCAGACGATCATTCCGAAAATGTTGATAGGAATGATATTCCATACTTCCATTCATTCGCCCACATATGAGCAATACCAATGGGTGCTAGAACAAGAAACAGTGCTATTCGAAAGTCGCGACGCAAACTATGCTTTTCGAGTAGAGGAAGGATAAAACCAATTAAAATTTGCTCCGAGCCAACCACTTGAATGACAAAACATGTGTTTTTCTCTACTCTCTGTAGGACAGCTATCAGCGTAGTCTCCCTGCTCGCCAGAAAACGTTGAAGCGCCATTATCGGTGCCAATGGCATCGGCAAAGGATGCCAATGTGTGACGATAATTACTTTCAAACGGGGCTTCCACAGAACATGGCTCCTCTGAGTATATTCTTGCAGGAGAACGACAGTGAAATGATTCGTGAAGCGTTCCGCGTCTTTGACCGCGACGGCAACGGCTACATCACTGCAGAAGAGTTTCGTTACTTCATGACACATATGGGCGAACAATTTAGCGATCAAGAAGTTGACGAGATAATTGCAGAAGTTGATATAGATGGTGACGGCCAGGTAGGCGCTTGGCACATTTAATTCACATTTGAGTGGTTATAAGCAAAAACCCAAAAAATAGGAAATGTGTTGAGCAATGCACACTGGTGAATACTATGTCAGCTGCATCTACTTTTTTCCTGTCCCATCATCTTAACTCTCACACAGCAAATTTAAATTTCTGTATTTCTTGTTGGAATACTTGCTTGTCTTGGTTCAGTGGAAGAATTAAGCTTCTCTCAATGGGTGCCGACAAGAACCTGATAGAACTCTTGAATCTCGTACTTTATAGCCAGACAGCTGTTCAAAACACGCATTGAAGTCGCATCCCTTCAATGAGCTCTATGCCCTCCGAGTTGTTTTTTAGAGAAAAAAATCCACAGAAGCGTGCCTCAAAGCTAACAATAGTTTAGCAAATGACATCGTGAGGGCCGCCCGCGTAAAAGTGGCAGTCTTTCGCAACTTCAGTGTATTTGTATCTCATTGTGAAGAGAACTACATAAAAACTGACTTAAAGATGCCATCACATTATAGATATGAGAGAATCGTTTCTGTTTCGTCAGCGCTACTGAGAGAGCTCGTGTCGCATTCTAAAACCTCAGTTGTTCGTGGGAGGGACGCCAATTATTCGAGCTAGCCGGCGGCGGCAAAATTGATGGAGAGACAACGGGGATTTTCACGAAAAGAGCGTGTCGTCTCCCGCGGGATCCCGCTTTCATCCGCGTCGATTTAATTTACCCTTGCTTTTACAGCGTTCATTCAAATAAACCGTGCGTTCACGATTCGCTGAATCGACTTCTAGGCAACGTTAAATTGGTTTCTTAATGTAAACACATGTACGGAGAGGGCGAAAATCAAAAGAATAACGATATTCTTTTCAGATTGACTACGAGGAGTTCGTGAAAATGATGACCATGCCATAAACAAAATCAAAGCCGACAAAGACTTTTCACGCAGCATCTCAGCTTTGACTACGGCTCTTTTCAGTGTCCAAGTCATTTTTTTTTTCGCGGGTTTTGCATACATTCTTGTTGGTTCACAAGTTGTACTGCTTTCGTTTCGTGTCAGATGTACGTAAAAGTTATTAAACATTTGCACTCAGTAATACTTCCCTTACAGTATCTTTCGTAAACGTACTCCTCAAGGTTACTTGCGTTATCGTTATCGTTTAAGCACGATTCTATATGTATATTAGTCAACAATCTCAATGAGCATCTACAACCGTTCAACTGAAGGTGTAACGCGGAAAACAAAGAGTCCCTGCTAGAAACGGCGACAGGGATTACAGCATTGTGACAGACGGCAAATGTCCTCGTTCTTCTCATTCTCGACGAGGAATGTGGCGACAACTATTATCTATCATGAATTCAGTTTAAGCTATGAGTAGGGGTTGAAGTAACGCTAATAATTTGTATCGTCACAGTCAAGTATCGAATGTTGTCCAGAATACAATGTACAATTCAAAAATTAGTTTGGACTTTCTTTCGTGAACAATTGTTGTACTCCTTGAAGCAACACAGAAAATGCTATCACATCAGGTGATAAGTAGAGTTACTGTAATACCACAAATACTGGTTCTCCGGAACAGTGATATCAGGAGCTGCTTAGGACACAAAATATGACTTGTCAAACCCATAGGTCAAACTATACACTATCACGAGAACTTTCTTCTTTTACAAGAATATCTGTCTTAAAAGCAGCACAATTGATTTGGATTTTATATAGTACTAAGCGGACATTTACTGCACATCAGCTGACGATGCAGCTAATGCAACAAAAACAAAAAGCCCGATTTGAAGAAAAGAATGATCGATGATGACTTCCAAAAAGTCATGGTGTCTTTCGCGAAAAACCAAAAAACTCGCGAACCCATTTCACTCCGCAGTTAACGGTGGAATTCTTGCAGAAAACTCTCTAGTTTCTAGTCGTGAATAATTTAAACGAAATTTATTTGAACTTGTAAATGACATAAGGTCCATTGAATTCAATATACAGACATGAAATTCTGCAAGAATAAATTTGGTTTCACATAGATGACACTCACTCACGTCCGTACTAGTGTTTTAAGCAAGACAAACAAAAAACCAACCCATAATGAAGAGTAGAGGGTGGAAAAAAGTGCAGAAGTGTAGCATACAGTAACAAGTCGTCTTTGCGCAGAGAGCAGGTGTTGTAAGTATGCCGAAGGTCCCCAAAGAAAGGCGAAGCTGTAAAGGATTTGAAAAAATAGATCCACGGCAAAAAACAATTACGAAACTTGACACCAATCTGCGAACGCCTGTTAAGTCAGGAATTCACATAGAACACCTTATGCTAACGGAAAAGTGCAAAAAATGCAATAGTAAGTTAAATTTTCAAGAGGTCAACTAGGAAAAGGACAAAATGTAAGCTAGGTTATTTATCACAGCATGTAGGTATCTCCAACAGAAGAACCTTAGTTATAATATGACAAGGGCACTGTCTTGCTTCGCAAGGCAAGTGTAGCTTCCTTTCGATGTAGCCAAATTAGTGAGAGTTTTGCAGCTTCAAATATGGTAGTTGTAAAAAATAAAAAAAAATTCTCTAAAGGTTAAATTCTTAAAGAAGTAAGAAATGTGTGGAACAGGTGTTTCTTGAGGTGGCGCAGTTGCTTAGAGGTCCGCTGAGGCCACACGGTCTACAGTTCGAAACCACCCTAAGGCCAACCAAGCTTTTCGTCCCTCCAGAGTCGATAAATTGGTACCATTCTGAGGATAAAATACTGACTTGATTATCGGCTGGCCCTCGCAATTCATCGTATACGCCAGCACGATTACGGCGAAAAACCTCCACAATTACGAATGGCAGTAAAAATGCGTTGGCGCATCCCGAGTGGATTGATACGCCAGTGACTTTATCCTTTTATCCTTTAGATGTTTTTTTTTTGTATTTTGCTACTGAATTTTATTACCTTACAAGTAGTAAATTTATAAAGTGATTACGGAGAGTGTCAAATGGCATGCGTAGAGCTCGTTATATGTATCTAATAAACGTTCTCAAGACTCTGCAACGGAAATAGAAATAGGAAAATTATGCTCATAAATCATAAAATTGAATCAAAAACCATACAATTTAAGGATGATGATCCTCTGTAACCGCTTGTGTTGGAAGTCGTGCAATTTTTTAGAAACAAGAAAAATATCTCTTCACGTCACATTTCAGTCTTCTTATTCAGTCATTTAATTGCATTTAATTACATTGCTACTACTACCCAACTTCTCAGTGCCATCCTAAAACATAGAAGTAGAAGAATTTCAACTGACAATTTATCCATGAAAAGGTTAAAAAAGTCATTCTAACTAGCACACTTCAATAGCGTTTCTATGGTGCTTCTGCTCCACTGATATTTCTAAAACTGGAGTAAGTTCACAGCACTTTTTGAGGTGTATTTGACATTTGTGGTAAATTTCATAGATCATTTCCACCTCCCGAAAATATTCCCAAGAGACATCTTTCGAGAGAAGTATCGATCGTGCATTTCAATACAACCTATCTCTTTCTGGTTTCCACTAAACGTACATGTGTATGATATTATATGTCGCTGGACAATCAGAAAGACTACTAAGGCTGCTCGCAGAGTCCAGAGCAGCGCCGGCGCGCGGTTCGGCGGCTCTGCAGTTTTGGTGGTTGTTGAGGACACTGTTGTGAATAGTCAATAACCACCAAAACCGCAGAGCTGCAAACCACATACCCGTTTGAAAAGTGGTAGTTTCTAGCGCAACTCTCCACGAGCAAAGAGAAATGTAAGGATAGTGTGTTTAACGGTATCCGTCAGGCTAGCCGAAGTATTCTTCCCAAAAAAAGATCGCGCTTTATTGTTGTGAATCATTATGTGTCGAAAAAATGGAGATTTTACCAGTATCAAACAGCAGGTCGACGTTCCCCAAGGCATCTACCGTTTAAAATATCAAATTTATGGAAGTGGTTATACACTATCATATCATCTAGTCGCCACATAGGCGGTAGTGAAGCCATAGATTGCTGTGTTTATTTTACTTTTGTTAGAAAACATTAAACGAACATCTTCTTATTGTTGTGCGTTAGGTTAAAACCAGGAGAACATAAATTTCACCACCACATTTGCATCTCATCACAATCTATGTGTGCGCATCATCTCTGCAAAAAAATTGCCAAATACGATGCGATAGAGGAGAAAAGGAACATGGGAAGGTTTGAATCTAGAGGTATAGTACTGCAGTACAATAGTAGCTGGAGATGTCACAACTATAAAAAGAACTTGAATGTCTCTAAATGACAAGCCAATAGCTTCTCTTACATCAAAGAATTGTAGGCCATTGTTTGAATATGATAAAAGCAAAAGTATTTGACAGAAAAAAATTATTTATTTATTTGTCGGAAAAACGATAAAATAAATAAATAGCACAAGGGGAGGGTCAAGTCCAAGGGCGACACATGATCTTGAGAAATCAAAACTGCATCGATCTACCCTAAAACAAGGCCCAAACCAGGATCACCGCGCGGATTCGTAATGAACGGATTCGTTCTCAGATGTCCCATATGGATTATGCGCTGACTAAAAACGACTTCATATCGGCTCTAAAAAAACAAACAACAAGTATAACCAAGAACAACAGGGCTGCCATTTGCCAGTTTTGATTCCGAGTTTCATAGTTTGGCGATACTATTTATTATTGCTCCGCAATAATAAATAGTATCGCCAAACTATGGTGGTGGTACCACAGCATAATAATCTAAGGGTAATCGACAATGCTGATCACTGATACACGTTGTTCGCAGACGATAGCTCTCAACTTCACAAATTTTTTGCTAAGCCATTCTTGCTGCAAATCTATCACTTAAGGTTTGGTTTGCAGAACGCAACGAAACTGGGAGGACTTTTAACTGTGATTGATTTGATTTTTGATTCAGTATATCATAGAGAGTGTCTTCAGGCTAATCGTCGACATAATCTGTAAGAAGACTCTTTTGTGATTTGGTATTTGGGTACTTGATAAGCACGCTGGCTTTTTCACTTGGTATTTGTGTTTAAGAAGCGCTTTAATTCAACATACTACGAGTCTGACATACTCAGGGATACCGCTGGAAAAGTTAGAGATGGGGTTGTAGATGCGGAGGTCAAGGGTGGTTCCACTCATCTCCCCCTAATCTCTGTAAAAAAAAACAAAGGGAAATAACCCGTTTTTCACGATGATTTCAGTTGCAACGCGCTAACCTTGAACACGCGTCAGCTACGCAGCAGACGAAAGTAAATGAGTTCTCGACTGCCTATACAAGTGAAACAAATGAAAAGGTTGCTCATAGGACCAGAACGTACATAGAGGAGCGCTCTAACGTTCCTCATAGGAACTAAAGCGGTTCCTATGCTGCCTTTAACAGAGCGAAAGGTCGGGGAAGCCGGTAGCTCACACTGGTCGCCGAAGAAACGCCACGAATCGGATGTCTCCGGTTAGAAAGATTTGGATCATTGGTGACGAAGCAAAAACAAAAAAAAAACAGAATCAAATTCTTGAAATGGGGAAACTAAGAACACATCTTGTAAAAGACCACTGTTGGCCACTCTAACCCCAACATTAGCATCTGAGGGACATCTAAACAACTTCACATCGGAACACACTTTCAAAAGTGGAACGAGCAAAGGAGGAACTTTATGAACTTAGCCACGGGAAAGAAAACTGCTGAAATAAGGAAGGGAACACCAGAAATGACCAATTAACACATAATTTTTTCATTCGCTGTCTATTGCGAAAGGTACGTAACGGATGGAAAAATATAGTCGGGTCAAAACGACATGAATCACGAATGTAGTTGGGGTGCATTTGTGTACTCGCTAGCAACGGCGCGGTGGAGGTACCAGTTGGACCCGAGGTGGGAGTTCGGTCTCCACCGAAGTCGCCACCGATGCGGATGCGCCTCCAGAGAAGCTGCGTGTGCAATTGCGTACGCGCTTCATGTCGTTCTGACCCTCCTATGTGCCAACTTGTCGGTGATCTTCACTACAGTACTCGAAAAAAACGAGAGTTTGTAAATCAAATGTCTTCGCAGTCTCTCAAGCGATACAAAGGTGAACAACATGAGATAAGGGCTATTGGGATATCAAATCCAAAGTCGCGTTGGAGGAAAAAATCTCAAGAGAAGAACAGTAGCATTATCAAAGAAGAAGCATTTATTACTTCTAAAGAGATAAAAAGAAGAAAATGCAAATGTCTTCGGAGCAAAAGAGAACAATCACTACGTCAATAAAGTAAATGGATCACCATGACGATCAGAAACTGAAAGGTCATCAACGATATCTATGTCTCCTTTGGACATGTTCTTACCTATCTGATTGTTTGAGGAAAGATGGATGGATTAATGTTAAGGTCATTTCTTCGCAGATGTAATATGTCAGTCAGTGAAATATCGCACAAGAACTCAACAGGACAAGTTCAAGTCAACTAGGGAAGCTGGACAGTATATCGCCAACTCTGATCAATTTTCCTGAAAAAGTCTTAACACAAAATGGTGAGGTAAAGCTTCCAACGGAGAATCTGCAACACTATGACAGAGAAATAAAAATTAGATGAAAGCTATGCGAATAAGCATGGTTTCGAAAAAAAAAAATTGAAAAAAAGTTCAACACAGAAGATTCAATATCTCACTATCTCGAAACTCACCAGAGTATCGCTAGATTAACGTTGAAGTTACTTCTCACCGATTAGACGTCTCACTAATTTGTCTTGATTTTCTTTGGTTCGATTTAGGAACACAACGCTAAACTCTTCTGACGCTTATGCTAGAAGATCCACTTTTGTTCGTAATTATTGACTACTGCTTGAAACCTTTTCCAACCGCTACCATAAAACGCTAGCCCTGCCTGAGTGTGAAGAGTCATGTCACAATAGGACCATTTCAAGTAACTACTAAACCATTTTTTGACCAATATCGAGACGTTTATGGAGATGGCACACCCCCCTTTGTGTTGGCAACTTCTGTGGTTCTATTAATGGATATTGGCGGCCATGTGCCTGAGTTCTGATCCAACCAGTGTGGTCTCTTCAGCCAGACATGGTTGCTAAATAGTTGAGTTCTGAGACCATACCTCATAATCAGTGTTCTGTGAAGTATCAACATAAACCACGGATCTCCCTCACTAGAGGGATCACAGCCGGTTAGTCGCGAGGCTACGTGACGCGTCCCCGAGTGGCAGATAGGGGGCTAACCGCGGACCAAAAGCGACCTTGTGCCTGCCCAGAGACGAGGGTGGATTCACGGGATGGACTCCCTGTTTCTGCTGAGCCAGAACTGCCTCATGACATCCTTGTATCCTGCAAGTCGGTCCGGCCAAAAACCTGCAATCAAGGGACTGGGAGGTGCAAGCGAGGCGCTTTGGAGTCGCTTCCAACAAATAAACTCCGCATGTCCACTCCGGGAGAACGGAAGTTCTCCCAAAAACTCATGGGATTAGAGGCCTGGTACGGTAGCGTCAGGAAGGACGGGGTCGCAGGACTCATATAGACTAGATAAACGGAAAAGGGCTAGGATGACGATTTGTACTTATAACGCTTGCATCGGAAGCGGCCATCGTAGATCTGATGATGCAAGATTAACTACGACGTCATCGGACTGACCGAGACTAGACGACGTCACCCTCTCAACTTACGACCCGAATCGGACGTCTGCGGATGAGAAGATGTGGTCCAACACCAGCTTTGACGATCTTCGTCGCTTAACTCTTGATACGCCAGCGTGTAGCAGCACGAGCCGCAGGGAACCAAGAACTCACACCCGAGCTCGCAAGGTTTTGCACAGAGGCGATAAAGGAAGACCTTAAAGAGAGAAGAGCAGAAGTGCTGGCTGAAACTGCCGAGGCGGGGAAAAGCATTCGCCATGCCCGTAGAGACTTCGCCAGTCGCAAGACGAGGCTGACTGCTCTCCGAAACCCAAAGGGAGCAACCATTGCATCGAGAAGGGAGATGGAGAAAATCATCTACGACTTCTATTCTGATCTCTTCGACAGCCATGTCCATTTGCCCAATCAATATCTGAGGGAAGATGGACATGTCATTCTAGAGGTTCTCCCGTCCGAAATACGACATGCTATCATGTGGATAAATCGTGCGGCACCCGGTCCCGACAGAATAAGACCAAAACACCTGAAGAACCTTCCGCCAGTACTCATCAACACCCTGGCGAGGCTCTTCCCCCATGACACATGACATCGGCAACTATCGCCCAATCTGCTTACTGTCGGTCATCTACAAGCTCTTTACAAGAGTAATCCTTAATGGGATTGAAAAAGTCTTGGATGAAGAACAGCCATGCGAGAAGGCCTTCGACTCAGTTGAGACGGATGCGGTCGTGGATTCCTACTCACTACATAAAGGAACTTCGAGAGAGTCACCTCTCTATGATCAGTTTATCTCAAGATTGTGTTATTTGTGTTATTGTTGAGTATGTATAAAGGTTTAATTGCCCAAGTTCAAGTTTGAGGTGTGGTCGGCCCCAAGTGGCACAGAAGGTTCTCAGACGGAAAGACCCGCGTGGCAATAGCTGTTGGTACACATTATACCACTCCCCATCTTTCGGCTAATGGTGCATCACCCATCTCGACAAGGACCGACCGACAACTAAGAAAGTGAGTTCTACTACGTCTCTTTTATACGCCGTCCACGTCCAAGTCTTCTCCTAAGCTCCAGTGAACTACGTGCAGTATTCAATATGACATCAACCCTGGCGACACGGCAAGGCCTTTTGACGCGCTCAGGAAACCGTCTGTCGGCAATCATACAGGAAGAGTCCGAAACCATCAATGCGTACGTCCATTCTTCAATGGAGGCAGCTGAAATTTCGGCACTTCGGAAACGGATACGCACAGCCAAAACTGCAATTGTCACCGAAGCAAAGAAGAAGAGAAGTTCAGCGAAGCAGTGGACAGATTGGACAACAAGACGCAGTCACTCCCAGAGATTATTGAAAGGATTGAAACAAATACTACAGCAGCACAAACTCTTCTGGACCACGCGAAGAGAGCGCTGACAAGGCTAATCCGACTTCAAGAGGAGCTTGAATTCGACCAGGAACAACGCTCGCTTAACAGGTGTGAAGTTCCGGAAATGAAACTCGCACCAATCCCAATTCCAAAATTCAGCGGAAAACTCTGGGAATGGGAGACCTTCTGGAAATCTTTCGACCACACTGTGAATTCCAGAAACAGTGACAACCTCTTCAAGTTCAACTACCTTCTTGACGCCCTCGAAGGAGGCGCAGAAGAATCTGTGAAGCATTTCGAGGTCTCGGGAAGCACCTACCAATTGGTGATTGAGCAGCTGAAGGAGAAATATGGCGACAAACAGGCCTTGATTGATCAATTTTTGAAGAATCTCCACGGAGCACGCGCAAGAACCGACAGTCTGAAAGACCAGGAACCACTTTGCGAGCAACTTCACTCTATAACTTCGCAACTGACACTCAAAGGGGAACACGTCGACAATGTTTTCCTGCAAATGGGGCTGCTTGCGAAGTTCTCGGTGGACGTTCAGGGGCATATCTTGCGGCAGAGAACGCAGTTGAAGAACGAGGGAAATTGGAGTACGGCAGCTTTGCTCTCAGCAGCAAAGCAGCATATCAAGACCGAGCTTAAGATCAACCGCCAAGTTGAACATAGCCTAGAAAGTGGAAAAATGGAGAAAACAAATGCTGGAAAGAAGGAATATTTCAGCAAAACAGAAGTAGTCCCACGTGTAGCACTTTGTTTCTACTGCCATAAAAGTGGGCATCCAGCGAAGGGCTGTGACGAAGTCACTTCTCGGGAGCAACGAGTACAAATGAAGAGAATGCAGAATTTCTGCCACAATTGTGGAGGAAAGGATCACTGGGCTACGAAGTGCAAAGGAACATGCAGAATCTGCATACAAGCCGGACACCACACGTCCATTTGCAAAGAACTCTTCAGCTCTCAGAAAGCCCGCAAAGCCTCCACTCCAAGAAGTACCACAGAAGCAGGGAACGAAGCCTCAACTACCCAAGGCCAAGACTTCGAAAATAAATACGGTCACTTCGAATGACGGTAGCAAAGGGAAAAGGAAAGCTTCAGACGCAGTTTTTCGCGTCAGCAACACAACGAAGGTTCTCATTCTGGCGGGACAAGCCAGAGTACTTAATCCGACAACAAAAGCGTTAGAACCAGTCTACGTGATTCTCGATACAGGAGCCGACCGATCGTTCATCAGTAGCAGTTTGGCTGAGCGCCTCCAGCTGAAAGACTTAGATTCCAGTCGTCTAAGCATCGGAACCTTCGGCGCTCAGAAGCCTTTCGAAAGGACTTGCGGCATCACGGTTCTCCACATGTGGGATGCTGAGAGAGTTCCACATACGTTCACAGTTACAAAAATCGATACCACTACAAAACCTTTAACAAGAAGCAGACTGAGTCAAGAGGACAAGCAGTTCCTGTTCGAAAACGATATTCATCTCTCCATCAACCATACTGTCGAGAAGATCCAGCCAGATATCCTTCTTGGTTGCGCCGATCTTTTCTCACTCCTCAAGGATGGACTAGGAGCTCAAACAACATTCCCATTGAAAGCAATCCCTTCGAGACTGGGATATCTCATATCTGGACGAAGCGGCGAAGAGTTAGTCAACTCGGAGAGTTCGGTAGAAGTGGCCCAAACAAAAGCTTTAAAGGACACAGATAATGATTTTGCGTAGACTTGGGAACAGTTCTGTCAATTTGAGAAGTCCGGAGTTAAGGAATTTTCGGGTCCAATAACGGAGGAACTGAAGCAGACAAACGCAGAAGCCTGGAAGGCTTTTGAAGAAACTATCGAAAAGAAAGAAGATGGATACTATGTGCGCCTTCCATGGAAGAAGGAAGCAAGCGGAATTCCGGACAATAAATCGATTGCATATCGTCGTCTGCAAGCAAATCTTTTTAAGTTTAGGAACGATCCCAATCTACTGCAGCAGTACGACGACACGATCAAGAGTCAACTCGAGCTGGGTATCATCGAAGAAATTGCTGAGGATTTAATAGTCGAGGAAGGAGAAGTTGTGCATTACCTAGCACATTAAGCCGTTGTCACGCCGCACAAAGAAACTACCAAGCTACGCGTTGTGTTCGATGCTTCAGCACATCTAAGCAATTCCCAACGACGCTGAACGACGTTCTCTATCAAGGACCAGTCATTCTTCCGAAGATGTGGGACATCTTGCTCCGGTTTACATTTGAAGATGTTGCAATCATCAGTGACGTCGAAAAAGCCTTTCTGCAAGTACGGCTGCATCCCAAAGACAGAAATGCAACAAGGTTCATGTGGGTACGAGACATACACCAACCACTCAGGAGAATCTAGTGTTCTTCCGGTTTACAAGAGTGACCTTTGGATTGAACTGCTCTCCCTTTCTGCTTGCCCGAACCATAGTGCATCACCTAAGAACGTATGTCGAGGACCAGCTTGCCAAGGAAATCGAAGACAACACATATGTGGACAATCTCATCGTAATTAAAAGATCATCAGGCGAAGGGTCGAAGGGTTTTACAACGATTCGAAAGTCGTTTTCAAGGAGCTCAATATGAACCTTCGCGAATTTCAATTCATTGACAAGCAGTTGAAGAAACGAATCACATCCGCCGACCTAGCTTTGAATGATAACCCGAAAGTCCTTGGAATACTATGGAACACTGAGAAAGATGAACTAGTGCTTTCGTGCAACTACCCTCCGAAAGCGAAAGTGACAAACAGGTCAGTCTCAGAACAAGTTGCTGCAATATACGACCCTCAAAGATGGCTCACACCTCTCATGCTGGCCGGTAAAAGATTCCTCCAATCGCTGTGGAAATTCGGCTACGCTTGGGATACGGAAATATCTGAGGAGCATCAGCAACAATGGAAAGATATCAACCAAGCAGTCAATGGCTTTCAGTGTGTGTTGCCGCGAGAGGTCGCTCAGATGGACACGCCAACAAAGCTTGTGCTGTTCTCAGACGCTAGCGGACAAGCCATGGCAACGTGTGCTTACCTTGCTTCTGCCCGGGGAAGCAATTTACTCGCTGGAAAATCCAAACTTCCACCCATCAAAGACATCGTGACGATTCCAAAATTAGAGCTCAACGCCGCTACAATGGCTACTCGAGTTGCACACTCAATCTTTCCGGCGATTCAATACCGCACAAGGATCTCAGAAGTAGTCATCCTGTCTGACTCACAAATTACTCTCAAATGGATCGCATCGCCTTGCCCTGCCGAAGAAAGAGCTGGAGTATTTGTTAAGAATCGTGTAATCGAGATACGAAAGATTGTGAAGGACATTCCAGTCACTGTTCACTTTGGATGTGTGAGTACCGCAATGAATCCAGCAGACTCAGCAACAAGAGGAGTCGATAAGGAAGACATGACTGACCATATGTGGTGGAAGGGACCAAAGTTTATCGTGGATCCAATAGAGCAATGGCCAAAGAAATGCAGTCTCTTCAAGATACCAGATGACGTGGAGGACGACAGCTGCGCGCTTCCAGTATCGTCGGCGAGAAGAACTCACATTATGGAACTACTGGACTGGAAGAGGCACAACGAAATGAATTCGGTCATTACCACAGTTGCATACGTCCTAAGATTCGTCAAACGACTTATGGGAAAAAGAGAATCACGACTCCAGTCCAGAGTTCTAGAAAACATTCCAGAACTACGTCACATGACAACGGATTCCTATATTACAGCGAAAAAAAGGCTCTACAAGTAGTTGTGCGCAATCACCAAGCAGTTCACTTAACAGAGGATCGTCAGAAAGCGCTTAAGCAACTAAAACTGCAGAAAGACGACTCTGGAATATTCCGTTGTCGAGGTAGCATGGACAACTCCAACCTGCCATACCAAGCTCGACAGCCGATCTTCATAGTTGCCAAGAGCGATCTAGCGAAAGCGATAGTGAGGGAATCACAGAGTCCAATACATTGCAGTACTGCGCATACCATGGCAAACATGAGGAAATACTACTGGATTCCCAAACTTCGACAGCTAGTGCAACAAGCCATCAGGAGATGAGTTCCGTGTCAGAAAATGAACAACCTTCCGTTCAAGTATCCGGAGATGAAGGACCTCCCTGATCGACGCGTACAAAGAGCACGGCCATTCGAGCACGTTGGCATCGACTATTTTGGTCCCCTCACGGTAAAAGAGCGCGATGAAACCTTCAAAGCCTATGGTATTATCATGACGTGTACAGTGACAAGACTTTTCCACCTGGAACTCGTGTCAGATATGACTACTGCTAACCTGCTAAACGCTCTACGACGGTTATTTGCTAGGAGAGGTGTCCCAACCTCGATCACTTCGGACAACAGGCCCTATTTTCTTCTAGGAGAGCAGATTCTCCAGGATGCTGTACTGCCGGTCATCAGCGACAAATCGTTTGCCAACGCCATGGCTACAAAGGGAATCACGTGGAAGACAATCACGCCGTATCCGTGGCAGGGAACTTTCTATGAGCGTTTGATCAAATCTGTTAAACATTCCCTTTACAAAAGTCATTCAAGGAAAAGTCCCAACGAAGTCAGAAATGGAAACCTTGCTGATTGAGATTGAAAGCAGTCTCAATACAAGACCGATGCCATATCAGGAACAGCATTGGGATGAAACTCCGATTTCGCGACCGATCGACTTCATACAACGTGACATGGTGATTACATTCCCTTTTGAAACATGAAGAATGAACAAAACAACTTTTGTAGCACCGGAAGTTAAGATGAAAACTATCTTCCGCCTGAGGAGAAAATTGCATTTCGAAACCGTTGCCAAGCGGAAGAGGCTCTCAAATCAAGTCACGAGTATACGGAGCGCCTCTGGAAAATATGGAGTCAACAATATCTTAGCAGTCTTCGAGAAACTCACAAACTCGAGATAAGCAGCAAACGAGGATCACGAACGAGCCCGACTTTAAATAAAGTGGTGCTCATCTCAGATCCAGTAATGCCTCGTAATTCCTGGAAAATTGGAATAATTCGTAAACTGAAGCAATCTCCAACGGGAGTGGTACGTGAAGCAGAGATTCAACTACCGAACGGACGCCTCGTTTGCTGACCTTTCAATCTTCTCGTGCCGATTGAATTGGACGACAACGAAAAAGCTGCCGACTGCGAAAGTGCTAAAAACGAAGAGGAAACAAGTGCTCACCCCACGGACGAAGCCCCCGAATTTATAAAAGAGACGTGCTACAATTTACGTCCACGGAAAAAGCTCGACTACAGTAATCTCCACCACGGTACCGCGAACATGCAATTAGTAAAGACGCTTCCTACAACACTATTGCTGCAGGCACTACTAGCGCTTTTCAGTGCATCAGTCGAAACAGTTTCGACTTTGTTGCCTTCCGTTCGAGCATTCGCACACCGCTCTTCAAAAGGAGTTGAACTCACATTGTTCAACGCCCAGTATGAGCTTTGCGCAGGAGAATACTGCATCGTTAAAGAGAAACCGCCGAAAAAGGAAACGATACAGCTACATCCAGAAATCACCTTGGAGGACTACTTCATTCAATGGGAAATCTCCGATGGTCACCAAGTGACAGTTGTTGAAGCCACCTGCCCTCAAGTACCGTTCTGCGAAAACGTTAAGTACTGGTTCTGTACAGCTAACGTGCTGAACCCAAAATGTTCACCTCGAGCAGCAATTATAACAATTGCGATCGGCTTCTACCTTACTACTACACTGATCTACGTTCTTTGCTACGTACCTGTAACGCTAGGCATACCATGTCGGATTCTCTGCAAAATTCTTGACGACTCCACCACATCGTCAGTGCCGGGAGCCCAGTGCCAGCAGTACGAAACACGCGCCAACGAGAGCAGATTGTACACGCGATACAACACCAAGGTCAACTCGCACATCGCTGGACCATCATCCTTCGCCACCAGATCAACTATGCCGGAGAGTATAGAGAATCTCCTCTCTATAATCAGTTTATTTCAAGATTGTGTTATTGTTATTGTTGAGTATGTATAAAGGTTTAATTGCCCAAGTTCAAGTTTGAGGTGTGGTCGGCACCGAGTGGCACAGAAGATTCTCAGACGGAAAGACCCGCGTGGCAATAGCTGTTGGTACACATTATACCACTGAACCATCTTTCGGCTTACTTCGAGAGTTGTACAATAACTTCACGACCGGAATTTCGCCATTCTACAAGAATATCATCATTGACGTGAAGGGGGGGGGTCACACAGGGTGATACAATCTCACCCAAAATATTCACAGCAACCCTCGGGACCGCAATACGAAAATTGGAATGGTACGACATGGGAGTGAAGGTTGATGGTCGGCAACTACACCATTTGTGCTTGCTGACGACATCGTACTGATAACACCTAGCATCAGCCAAGCGGAACGAACGCTGACCAAATTCGACGAAGCATGTGAATGCATCGGTCTTCAGCTGAATCTGCAAAAGACGATGTTCATGCGCAACGGATGGGTCTCGGACGCCCCATTCACGCTCAACGGAACGAACATATCCGAATTCACCAGCTACTTTTATCTGGGTCGGGAATTGAAAATGATGAACGATCTGACCCCCGAGCTGGGCAGGAGGAGACGAGCGGCTTGGGGAGCGTATAAGAGCATCGAGGATGTATGTATGTATGTATGTGTATGTATGTAGTGAAGAAGTCCAGAAATACCCGGCTCCGTGCTCACCTCTTCAACTCTACCGTACTTCCCGCTTTGACCTATGCTTCGGAAACCCGGACACTTCGCAAACAGGAAGAAAACGCGGTGAGCGTCATTGAACGCACAATTGAGAGAGTGATGATAAGAGTATCCCGTTTCACGCAAGTGAGGGACGGGATTCAAAGTTCTCTCCTACGTCAGCGATCGAAGATTAGAGACGCCGCCGCGTTTACCAAGGAAAGTAAAATAAAGTGGGCCGGACACGTGATGCGTTTTAACGACAACCGTTGGGCCAGAGCCGCGAGCGACTGGGTTCCCCGCGATATTAAGCGTACTACAGGAAGACCGCCGACCCGATGGTCAGATTTCCTCACGAAATCCTTCAAAGAAAATTATGATGCTCTTCGTGTCCCACGCGAAAGGAGGAATCACTGGGCTACTCTGGGATGCGATCGGGACAAATGGAAGAATTACCGACGTCCTCTGTAACTGTTTTAACTTGGTTCCGCAAGTTTATTTATTCGCGCTGATTGGCGATTATGGGTAGCTTTTTCTCTACTTTCTGAAGATACCACAAGAAAACGCACACTTGTGCCATCTTCAGAAAAAGGAAACACGAATGCTAATTGCTACTTATATTGTAGGCAACTGTTTACATGATCTGATGTGGAACGCTATCTTTATCAATACGATGTTGTCGTTCACTTCATTTTATGTGAAACATTTCATTCTTTGATAATTGTTTGGGGAAACAGGAGGGAAACCTATACTTTGAGTAATGATTCCAAGTCGTGTCTATATTACAGTGGTATCAAAGGAGTGCTCATAAGTGAAGTTAGAATGTTCTCCAAATGTAGAACTTCTGCGTTTACAAAGAAAACTATGAAATCTTCAGCCCAAATTCGCTTTAAGAAAAAGAAGAAAACGTTGCTAGAAAAACAATTCTAATTTTACAGAAAATGTCACTGTTATTAACTTTTTTCATTAATCAGTGATGGTGAGAGCGAACACCACAGAAAGTCCGAAGTCCGGCTTTAGCCAGACTGTCAGACTGTTGCGTATATATTATATTTATATTTTTTGTATATATTTTTATTTTATAATATGATGCCGCGTATACAAGTCTGTTTGTTACCTGCTCGTGGTGGTCCCGCTGTAACTAAACGCAATCATGCGTTCGAGTGTACGCATTGGGAACGTACGAGCTATATAACCTGCACTGTTACAAGGCAAAAGATTCCTCATATATTGCAAAAAGGTGCTGTCATCCAGCACATCGCCAAAGCCCACAACATGAAAGGTCAACTACCTGAAGGGAGCATGGAATCTTTGGCAACAATCATTCGTTTCGTAACGCTGAATTGCCGAACATTGTAGAGTGAACTCCAACGAACCGCCCTATCTAGGCTTTTGCGATATCTCTATGTGCCGTTTTCTACACTGCAGGAAACATGCATGAGAGATCGGCCCGTCATCAGCATCGAAAATTACATCATATGTTGTGGAGGTGCTGATAAGAAGAAAGTAGATAGCTGCGCGATGGATATAAAGAACTATACAACAGACTGGTGGAGGAATTTGGCTCATCGTCGTCTACATGCGCCTTTCTACGACTGTGAGATCGCAGAGGACGTAAACTCTGGTTCGTAAGTGTCCACTCACCGACGGAAACCGATGAGGATAATGGTAAGGACGCCTTCTATGATGAACTAAATGCGTTGATGTCTGAAATACCTAGCCAACAGGTGGTCAGTACCGGAATCGACAATGCAAATGCGAAGATGGGGCTCGAACAACAATCCAATGTGCTAGAAAAATGGTATTACCCAGCGGAGCGCGCGTCGGACAACGGTGCCCGTCTGGTCGACTTGTGCGAACAGACGGGCCTCATCATCGCTTCCACGTTTAAGAGTAATCATCGACGCCATCAGCTCACGTGGAAGGGGTCAACCCTTCTAATGCCTGAAGAGCAGCGCAAGCGTAAGATGACTACTCTTAAACTTCAGCTCGACTACGTTCTGGCGAGGAACATTCCTCAGATATCGGAAAATCTAGAGCTGTTTGGGACGTTGCTTTCGATTGTGACCTCGGTCCAGTTCTCGGCATTAAGATACGGTTCCACAAGAGGAACCGAGGAGTACCCTTCACAAAAATCGATATGGCAGATCTGAAAGACGAGGAATGCAAAACGAAATTCCGCCAGCGTGTGTCTATTCATGATGAAGTGCGGAAACAGGATCCACGTAAAATTCTGTATGTGTCGCTCGCAGCACTGTCGATTTCAACCAGAAGCGTCTTAGAAAGAAATTGCGTCGTCAACTGCAACGAGTGGACGTCGAGAATGAAGGAGTACAAAAAGGCGTGGGAGGATAAGAACCTGCGGAAAGCATATACTTTATTTTAGAAAAAGTATAGCGGCAAGATGAAAAGATGTTCTCCGGTCCTCAACACTGCCAGTGGAAAGGCTGTCGGTGAAGCAACCTTTCCAATTTGGAGGGATCACTTCAAAACCTTGCTGAAGCGGCAAGCACCGTCAGCTCCTGAACTGGAGCACGTTCATAGGCCGTGTTCATATGCGGTTAACGAGGAATCACCGACCGAATTGGAGGTTCTCGTCTGTATCCAAAAGATGAAAAATCAAAAATGTGGTGGAGACGACGGGATTAGCGCAGAAATGCTGAAATATCATCCTCCATCTGAGATTCGTGAGATGACAAAGATTATCCGTTCAATATGGATAGACGAAAGATACCTGATTCGCGGGGACACGCTATCATAATTCTCCTCTCCAAGAATTTATCCGCCACGGACCCTAAAAATTATCGAGGAATCTCCTTGCTGCGTCTTATGTACAAAGTTGTGGAGAGGATTATCCTGGACCGACTTACTAACATCGCGAAGAAACAACACGCAACCAGCAAGCTGGCTTTCGTCCTGACCGATCTGCGCTTGACCAGGTGTTCATCGTCAGGAGAGTGATCGAAATCTGGGAGTGGTATTCGAAGACGGTGCAATTAGCCTTTTTGGACTTTCAAGCCGCTTTCGACTCTCCTCACCGAGGCCGTCTTCTCAACGCGCTCCGCGCCAATGGAGCACTAGGAAATTTCGTTCGCTTGCTTGATGACATGAATCAACGAACACTGCTGCAGTTGGAATACCAGCCGGATATACAACACCGTTTGAGAACTGGATAAAACAAGGGGCAGTGGCAGGACCCTTCCTGTTCAACTTCGCTATCGACGACATCATGCGAAGAACTGTCGATCAGTGTACTGCCGATATCATTCTAGCACCATCAGGACACCCCTTGATCGATCTCGAGTACGCTGACTATGTTGTTATATTCGCGGAAAGCAGTACGAAACTTCAACATGTTGTCAACCATGTATGGAAGAGCTGCAGTGTAGGGATTACGTCTACGCCCTGATAAATGTAAGCAGATGTGGATCTCTTCGAGACCTCGAACGGGAATCAGGGTGGACGGACAACCGATAGAACTCGTCGATGAGTTCTGTTACCTGGGCTGTATGCTGAAAAACAACGGCAGCTACGAGAGATGTGTCAGCAATGATGCGCCAAGGCCATTTCTGCATTTAACTCCTTAACGAAACGCCTGTGGTCGACCCCCATCATAAATGAAGTCAAGCTGTGAATCTACCTATCCGCAATTCGCCCTATCAAGATGTACAGATCGCAAACTTGGGCAGCACTGTCTACAGTGATGGAGAGGCTTGATTACGCGGAACGGAAGCTGCTTAGCTACAGGGCTACTTTTGGCCTAGGGTATGCTACAGTGAAGGTCTTTACGCAGAAGTCGATGTGATGTAGCGGCGGATGACACATGGAAGATACCAACATCTTGCACCGCCAACGCCCATCATCTGCAGATGTCATTTGTTTCACCAAGACTAAGATTTGACCAAAACGGACAAATAGTTGACTGCGAAGTTGTTTGCTGGCTTCATTTTTATTAGATTTGTTCCGTTATAGATCTGTTTTCTTTCTGCGGTATTTATCCTACAATGTCTTCATGAGTCAGCTGTAGTTCTCAGGAGCTGGTTTTAAGGCTTTTTTGGCAATAGATTTGCTCCTCAAGCTTTCTTAGAGCAGCACGATTTTTCTAAGACATGTAGTTCTTTATTTTTGTGGACTAGTGTCTCAGAAATCGCCCAGCATTCGCGGAAAACTTCACCTCCGTGAAATCTCGGCAGAGATCTTTATGGAAGTTTGTTTGGTCGGTAATGGAAGAGTCTGTTCAATCCTGTTCCAAATCTAATGAATATTGCAACACACAACATGGATAGTGAAGAATTCGGTTCACTCTCATTTTGGTTGTTATTTTGTTGTTTTTTTTTTTTGTAGGCCATCATCGTTCTGCATGTTTTGGTTTCAACCTCAACCGGATTATGGTCCCCATTACTCTTTGAACAACGAGTAATGTATCTGTCTTCTTACTGTCCTGCCCAGAACACATTTAGCTCCATCTAATCTATCAGCTAACATAAATATAAGGTCATTTGCCTCTACAATCACTGTTTCTGATTGTGATTCAGCCCCGGTTTGCTCCACTTCGAGCATTTTCGTCTTTCCTGTCCTGTATCCTCGCAGTTTTTGTGCTCATTCATTGACCAGACCTCCCGGAACTACTTGAGCGCGCGATTGCGGGCGCTCAATAACCATCAAGTGCAGACTCATGTGAGTGGCGCCGCCCGCACGGCTGTGAATTCTGTGGGCAGCCTTAATAGAACTTAGTTCCGGGTTCTTTTGAGTTCTCGAGAGCGAGATTTCCTACAATCAATTGATTCGAAGCCATTAATTTCACCTATGTGCTTTTTATAAATGGGCTTGCCCCTTCTCAAGGCTTCAAAGAAATCCCTTTGGCGCAAGACTAGTAGCTTGCTTTTGCAGATGCACCAAATTACTTAGGGCTAGTGCTGGTTTTAATACATTTTTTGACCAGAATAAAACGGTGATTCAGTGGAATATTCATTGGAAGCAAATAAATAGCGTGCAATGCAGGCAAGTTATTAAGTTGAATGAGCAGATCGTTCTCTGCCGCACTACTGGACGATACTGACTAAGAGTATAAAACATTAAAGGAGGAGTAAACATAAAAGCAGAGAGGACTATCTAAGACCTCCCTCCTTTATGATCATTGGGGTTGGTAACAGTATGGAAGGATTACAGATGTAAATTGAAATCTGATCAACATTTTCCAAATGTAGTACCGACGTCTTAAGCAAGAAAACTACCACGTCTTCCACCAATGCTTATACTTTTGTACTTTTTATACTTTTATACAAAAAAAATTGAAATTGTAAAGACTCATATAACTTCGTGGTAGAAATTACCACAAAGCGCCACAGAGCCCGCCACGCGCTTCAAATTTTTATTGGATACTGAAAGCGGCGAACAAGGCGACCACCACAAAAAGTCCTAATTCCGAGGTTGGTCGAATGTTAAGTACACAGAAGTTAAGAGCTGGTTAATGCACATTAATACATTACATTACTGTACATTAAAGGCGTCAACCCACGAATCTGAGGTGATACGGATTTCAGGTGGAGTATTCGTATATGGGATAGTAGATTATGGAGAGGGGGTGATTCCGTCCATTTCTTCCTAATTGCCGTAAAAAAACAGCCCGTAAGATGCGGCGCGTGCACAAGGCTGGCGCGCCCCTATCGAACTTGTAGAAAATAGCGCGTCGGAACGCCCGAAGTCGTATCTTCTGGAGCATTTTTTATGGCAATTAGAAAAAAATGGACGGAATCACCCCCTCTTCATAATCTACTATTAAATAATAAAATAATAAATATAAATAATATTAAAATGAATACTCCACCTGAAATCCGTACCATCTCACATTCCTGGGCTGGTGCCTTTAGATAGCTGTTCATACAAGATGAAGTACAGATCACGAAGGAATTTTGATATTTAACTGCTTTACCTTTCAGATGTAAGTTCTGAAAAAGTAGTTAAGTACTGCAACACCTTCAAGATCTTTGACCTTATTCTATATAAATCAGTCACTAGTTCTTTCAACCTTATTGCAATTCGAATTTTATAACTGATTTTGTTAGGAACGAAACACTTCTATAAACATAAGCTCATATAAATCAATCACAGCCACTGAAGTAAATAAATTCCTTCTCACCTCAGTAATAACAATACACTGCCGAGTGTGTTCAAGGCAGCAAACTTTCGAGTCGAGACGATTATCACAGGAATAAGAACAGCAGCCTATAAGCAACAAAAAAGCGTCATTGTTCTCATGGAGTGAGTGACACGATAATGTTCGAAAAGAGGTCCTAGAGATGTAGGTCGCCAGTCACTATATATAAAGAAACCTTACAACCATTACCACATTGCGGAGTCCGTCTTACAGAGACATACTGCCAAAGAATCACAGAATATAATTGAGTGTGATCAAGCCCTGCAGAAGTGATGCATCTTTTTGCAAGAAAGATGGAACATGTTAGAAATCGCACTTTTTTCTAGCTTCAAACGAAAGTGAAGAGTGGCACTCACTAATAATGACAGCTATAACTCATTTCGTGGAATGGTCCATTAAAGGGCATATACTTCAATTTCCACCAGATAAAGCAAATTATTAATTGTACCCCTTCAAACTTCAATTTGTTCAATCGGCCGCCAGTAACACTTCTATTCTTCCTGATCCCTATTTTTTCGCGTATGAAAGTTGGCCAGATCAAGCAGCACAATCCGCACCTATTTCCTTTCAGGAAAGTTAGTGATGAAATCTGGTCGTTGAGACAGCGATCTCCTTGTTTTGCACCTATGTCTCACAGAAGCAGCCGCCTATCATGATCATAATCACGATCATGCTATATAATAACGGGCTTATTTTGTCATATATGTCTGTTAGTTAGTGGATGTGTATATGTATGTGTGTAGCGAAATTCCGGAACGCGGTGAAACGTGAAAGCCATTAGATAGGTGTACTGGCGCCACAAAGCCATAAAATGAGGTGGGACGGGTCCTATAGCGTCGAATGGGTGCGCCGACGCCAATAACCGTTGTAAAGGAGTTCCACAGCTGTCACGGGGTCGGTATCAGAAAACGACGAAATGGGTAAGACGGGTCCCACCGCGCCGTAGTGCAATGGTATCGCGAAATGAATCCATGTGAATTTATCAAGAAGTAAATGAAACATTGTGAATCATTTTATGGCCGCGTACTACCCCTACTACTCAACTGCGTGTGTATCCCTACCGTACGTTTCCTTCATCAGGTAGCTAACATCCTTCGGAAATTAGAAACACGCATGCAAACGGCTGCTTTAATAGTAGCTAACAGCTTACATGATCTGACGTGGAACTTTATCTTCATCAGTGCAATGATGACGTTCATGCCATTTCACGATAGCACATTACTCTGCGCTAATTGTTGAGGAGAAAGAGGAAAAAACTCATGTTTCGAATTATGTTTCCAAATTTTTGCGGAATCGAAGGAATATCTTCAGGTATAAAATCAAGTTTAAATACTCTCTAAATGTAGAACTGACGAATTTAGGAAGAGGACCATGAAATCATCACTTCAATTCATAATTATTTCGTGAATGCTTAAATTTCAAAAACGAAAGAATGAAAGAAGTGTCGCTTAAAAAATACAAATTTATTTTTCCGCGATCAAGTTTGAATACAAGGAGACGAAGGAGAATGAGAAATCTAATGTCCGGCATTATCCCCTCCTTCAGAACTGGTATATAATAACGCGCTTGTGTATGTGTGTATGTGTGTATGTGTATGTGTGTGTATGTGTGTGTGGCGTTTGGCTGTCTGTGTGTCACAAAACTCCAAAAATGGGAATGGTGAGACGGGTCCAAAGGCGTCGGATGCATGATGCCAGATGCAGTAGCATTGCGGTGACTTTGTGTGCATGTAAGTAAATGGTAAGTGAGAATCGTTGCATATCCGTGGCTACTGCACGTGCTGCATTGCACCCTCATGACTCCTCCACGTGACTATTTCCTTTCGCGCTTTCCTCAGGCTGGTAACATGCCCTTTTCAGAAAGTAAAATGCCCATGCAAGCAGACGCTTAGATAGTAGCCCACAATTTATATGATTTGAGTGCGATGACGTCGTTCACATCATTTTACGTTAAAACATCATTCGGTGATAACTGTTGGGAAAAACACAAAAGCCGTACCTCGAGTAATGCTTTCAAATTGTGCCTTTATTATATTACTATCAAAAGGGTATTTGATGATGAAGTTTGAGCGTTCTCCAAATTTAGAACTGGGCGGTTCAAAAGAAATCTATGAAATCTTGCCCCTAATTTTATATAAAACAAGAAAGTATAGTTAGAAAGGCACCAGTCTGATTTCACAGCAAATGCCGCTACTATTAATTCTCATTGATCAGTGAAAAGCGAGCGAAGAGAACATCACAAAAAATCTGAAATCGCGCTGTAGCAAGACGTTCACTGGTTAATAATACTTTGGTATTTAGTCGATGAGGCAGTGCAATGCTACAAATCCTCGTTTCCATTTTGCATGGAAAGAGATACTACTTCCATCTTTTTCGATGGAGCGTTTACTCAACCGGTGTGGCTTTTTCGTGGAACAAAGGAGAATGCTTGCACTTCCCCAATGTCCACGTGCACATTTCAAACAGAACCGACAGGAGAAATTACCGCAAACTCGGTAACAAGAATACCATAGTTTACTATCTTTGTGCTCAAAC
This sequence comes from Necator americanus, assembly GCF_031761385.1. Lineage (NCBI taxonomy): Eukaryota > Metazoa > Nematoda > Chromadorea > Rhabditida > Ancylostomatidae > Necator > Necator americanus. Next base: position 23,241,856 of record NC_087372.1, on the reverse strand, counting down.
CAAGAAAAAAAGAGTTCGGTAGTACAAAATATGTTTTTTATAATCACTTTCGTATGCACTAGAAGAGAGGAAAGACAAGAATCTAATGAGATTGCTAGGAAAATTGCGATCAGTAACGGCTACAGACCTATGCGGTTCGTGAGTAAAACAGCACAAGCCCAAAAGTTAATCTCGAAGAATCAGTAGCTATTGTAGAGCTCCTCCCTACAAACTTTAAAGGCATCACCCCACGAATCTGGAGTGGTGCGGGTTTCAGGTGGGTTATGCCTACGCAGGGTCGTAGATTACGGGAAGAAGGGTGATTCCGTCCATTTCTCCCTAATTGCCGTAAAAAAACAGCCCGAAGATGCGGCTTCGAGCGTTCCGGGGGCTATTTCTACAACGAGTTCGTACAGCGGCGCGTACACAACGCTGACGCACTCCTATCTATCTCTTTGTAGAAATAGCGGCCCGGAATGCTCGAAGCCGCATCTTCTGGCCCATTTTTTTACGGCAATTAGGGAGAAATGAACGGAATCACCCTTCTCTCCATAATCTACGACCCCGTACAGACATAACCCACCCGAAACCCGCTCACCTCAAATTCGTGGGGTGATGCCTTTAATCAAAGGGCACACGCAACCACCTATGTGGCCGTATTTGCGCTATACCGAAGTCCAGAATATGTCCAGAAAACCAGTAAAGTGATTATATGAGTTCGTGTGCTGTTTATCTGATTTCCTGTATGCAGTCCGGTGACGAATGCATAGGAGAAACTGCTAGACAACTATGTGTTCAAGTTAAAGAACACCTTAATGGGAAAAGGAAATTATGTGACTCACTGCATCAGCAGGGTTAGAGGTCATAACGAAGAAGATTTTGAAGTTAAAACCACGATATTGGTGCGCGAACTAAGAAATATGGTATGCTTAGCTCTTGAAACGTTTTGAATCCGCTCCAAAAGTCCAAAAATTAATTACAAAGGATCTGTATGACTCAGGCACTCACTTCTTATTTAAGGCTAATATTTGATTGTGGAAGTCACCTCACCACGGCTACCTGCCCGCAGCAGGAAAGTCGTCCAATTCTAAGGTACGATCTACACTTCTATTTGTAGCTTATGAGACCCAACAGTAGAACTGGTATTTTCTTTGTTCGGCGGAAAGGACGTTTGATCGGGCAAATAACGTTCAATTTCACCCGTTCGAGCTCTGAAGAAATCGAACCGCCGAAACGTTAGCCACGAATAAAGGATTATAACAACATCGTATCTGGGTCAATCTAAAAAACAAAGGGGCTAAACAAGTCTGACTGTTATCTGCTCGTTTTGGCCATGCTCTTAAGCTCGAACGAGACGAGCCGCTCTGTCCAGACTTCTGCGGTATCTGCACGTACCATTTGCTGCATCTCTCACAACACTGAATGAGAACCCCTAAACTACAGCTCCTCTACGCTTTGACGAGGAACATCCCCTTGTCGGATCCGAAAATCTAGAGCTTCGTTGGACGTTGCATTCGATTCTGACCACCGGCCAGCTCTTCACAGCTTTAAGTTGGGGTTCCAGAAAATAAGTCGAAAAGCTCAACCTCAACAGAAAATCGACATGACAGATCTGAAGGTCGAGGAATGCAGAGTTTTAGCCAACGAGTGTCAATAAAAAATGGAGTGTGGAGCAAGAAGAAGCTTTATGATGCCAAATCTCTCACCAGTTGTATTCGGGATGCTGCAAAGAAGACACTCCAGGTTTTGAGGCCAAGGAGAAAGCTCGCCTTTGCATCTGAGGGGACTAGATTCACATGCAATTCTGCATGTGTCGCCTGCACTACTAGCGATCTGAGTCGGAGAAGTGTCTGAGGAGAACGTTGTGTCATCAGCTGAAAATTGATCGCAAGATCGGATGGATGGATATCAAGAGCGAAAAGTTTGACAGAGCGTGGGAGGACAAAATGACGAGATGTCCGCCTGTTCTCAACACTGCAAACGGAGTCGCTTTCGGGAAGGCAACTTTACCCACCTGGAGGGAGCACTTCAACATCTTGCTGAATCGACAAGCGCAATTAGTCCGTAAACTCGAGCGTGTCCAACGACCAGCGTACACCGCGGTCAGCGAGGATACCGACTGAGTCGGACATTCTGGTCTGTATCCAAAAAATGAAGAATGGAAAATGTGGAGACGATGTACTTAGTGCAGAAATGTTCAAATCTATTCCTCCTTCTGAGATCCATGAGATGACGAATATCATTCGTTCAATACGAATTGACAAAAGAATACCAGATTCGTATAGACACACTGTCGCAATATCCCTCCACAAAAAGTAATCCGTCACGGATCCTAGGTAATATCGAGGAATCTCTTTGTTGCGTGTTATGAAGGTAAGGTTAAGGCTCTGGAGCAAAGTATCCTGGATCAACTTGTCAAACATGGCGAAGAAATAACGCACGACAAGCAAGCAGGCTTTTTACTTGGCCGATCTACGATTGACCAGGTTTTCAACGTAAGGAG